>NC_089766.1:28943282-28958282 GCF_040412425.1 Macrobrachium rosenbergii | reverse complement strand
GACAATTCGTAGACAAACAATGAAATCCATGGCTTAGGGCCTTCTTCATGTGAGAGAATTACATAAACTTAAGGGTTCTCTTAACTAATTATATTTACATAACAGACACAGATCAGAAGAATGACGAATTACTAGGCAGGTAATAAAGGCCTGCTAAAATAATGAATCCTACACAGAATAAATATTCTACGCCGACGATGTCTTCATAACAGGAAACATCGCAGTGGGGGTAGAAGGGGAACTGCACATGGATCGAGCTGAGAAATTCCATAGTCGAGGCCTATCTGGAAAATATGCGTGACAGTTACTTGCAATAATAATAAGATGCTCGAAGGGAAACTGAGGAATACACAGATGGTGCCAAATAACTCAGCTCAACACTTAATGCATAATTATGTTAACACTGAATTCTCCAACACAAATTACTGAAGGTGATTGCACAATGGAAAATAAACGAAAATCAGGATGAGAAATAACAGGAATCATGACTGACTAAGAACCTTATTCAGGTACATTACCTTCATCAAGATGATGGTGTCCTCGTTCGATAGGGCGCTGGCAATGGAGGAGGGAATTATAATGCCACTACAAAGTATACTGGTTCGAGCCCCACAGTCGAACACATGGAAGGTTCAAAAGGACAGGCAAGGTAAGGACATTTGTCCTCTGGTGGTGTTCAGCCTGTTCTCTCTCTAGATCTCTGTTGCATCGTCTATAAATAACCTTCGGGGATTACGCATCAAGTCTCTTGTAGAGGGCGCAAACATCATTCTTCGTCACATTTTCTATAATGAGCATAGGGCATCAGAAAACCCTCGTGGAGGGTTCAGGATGAGGTGGAGGCGGCAACTTTCTCTTCTTGGCTCCTCCCTTGCCTTGCTTGATGGCGAGAAGGAATCTGGCAAAGGCCTAAGGGCACTCACTTTGAACAGAGAGAGGGGTTAGGATTAACCGTTTTGGGGAATAAAGGAGAGAATTTATGAAGGGCGAATGGAAATCCTCAGTTCTAGTGGTAAATAATTGAAATTAGTTTTTATTTCTTCTCAATTACATTACAGATGTAAAAACGGGTGATGTTGCATGGAAAAGAAGTCCCATCAGTTGCAGTATATATACATACATATATGTATTTACTTCTTCTCAGCTTAGTCGCATTTCTATACAGCATCGCCATTTTGGATTAGCCGCTACCATTTACCTCTGTAGTGCACTTCTGCATCTTCAAGTCCATCCTCTCTCAAGTCTTCCCCCACACATTCTCCCCATTGCTTACTTGGCCTTCCTCATCATTTTCTACCCTGTACTTCCATCTCCATAGCATGCCTTCAAATAATGTCTTCCTCCCTTTCCAGAGGTGTCCGTGCCATCTTAGTCTCCCCTCCTGCACTTTGATATTTCAACCACCTTTGTTATCCCTCTTATATACTCATTCATAACCTATCCTCCCTTGTTACACCAGACATCAAGCTTAACATTCTCATCTCTGTTACATCCAGTTTCTTCTCCTCTGTCTTTGGCATACTTGCCGTTTCTGGGCCATACAGCATAGCTGGTCTTGCCACTCTCTGATGGAATTTTCCCTTTAGTCTTAGTGTCACCGTTTTGTCACAAAGGCCTCCAAAGGCAGCTCTCCGATTGTTCCAACCTGCTTGCATCTTATGTTTTACATCCTCATCCATTCTTCCATCAATATATATATATATATATATATATGTATATATATATATATATATATATATATATATATATATATATATATATATATATATATATATATATATATATATATATATATATATATATATATATATATATATATATATATACTACGAGATTCAGAGGCGTCTGCACGGTTTTTTTTTTGACTCTTTATCAAAGAATCGGATGAAGGTGAAAGTTGGCATATGAATATTTCACAACCATACATTTTATTTTCTAACATCATCTTGTACCTATGACTTATAGTTTTAGCTGATCATAGAAGAACACACCACTTTCTGTAGTCAGAGACATTAAAAAGTCATTCATGGCTTAGAAGACAGTAATGACGTTTACCTGTGACGTTACAAATGGCTCCACCGTCTAAAGCTACGTCATAATTCAGGATAATACTGAATTATCTCATGAAGTTTAAGAATTGAATTACTGACGATGAAAATACATTTCTCAAGTAGTTGCAAAAGATGCTAAATGATCACCAATGATCAAATAAATAAACCTGAAGGCCAAAATTATACATTCTGCTACTATTACTACCACTATTGCTGTATTTCCACGGCAGCATAGATGCCCCGCCCACATCAGAATCTTTCAGCTATTCATAAAGACTTTGCAAATGTTTCTTTATTGTGTAATGGGTCCTGGCCTCCCAGAATTCCGGGTTTTCATTTGAGAAATGTATAAAGTAATTTTCCAAGTTAAATATGCAGTATTGCAAATGAGGGAACAAACTCATGCATTCAGGGAAGGAGTCCTGTCAAAGAAGCAGTGACTGAAATGTCGTAAGTTTTGGTAAGTTTTCAGCAGTTCTCATCCAGGCAAATAAATGAAAGTTCATACTGTTATAGCCTTGACATCACATATCTGATTTATTATCTATATGTAACTATGTTTTACTTTATTGTAATAAAAATCATCATTTCTATTGGCGATGGAGCTGAGCATTATTACCCTTATGAAACAGTACTATATGGCACAAACCTGAGAAAGAACGTGAGAGCGAATGTTTTGTTTTATTTTTTGGTATTTAGAGTTTCGTTATTCATTTCGTTTTTCATTTTAAATTTTTCTTTAGCCTTTTATCTTATTTCATTTTACTTATCCTTAATTCATGGGTGACAGGGCATGACAATGGGTAGACATGCCAGTTCCAGTCACCCTCAAGCATATATAATTACCGATTATCTAGGAAACGTAGCTGACCTGAGGAAATCAGCGATGACTCTGAGGGGGAACAAGGGGTTGCCATCGTTCCCTTTTCCTCTATCATTGTTACTATTGGTGTGGGTATATCTTAAAAATATTTCAAATGAAATGTATTTTACTTTTACTCTGTGTATTTGTAATTCCCCTTTAAATGTACAAATGAAACACCAAAAACTATTCATAATCTATTTACAAATCACAATCATCATCACTATCATGAAAAGATCATCATCATCCTCATCATCACTGACTAAATTAATGATGACTGGATCCACGTAAGTCTCCCGGATGTTGTCCACCCCAGTACTCTCCTCAAAATGACGTGATTGTCTAACTGCTCCTGCCCACACTTCCGGGGTAGCAGAAAGCCTTGCCTCCTCCAACCTGGCCTGCAAGTCAGACCGCGTAAATCGACGGAGCGATGAACGCACTTGCCTCTTCATATGACTCCACACCTGTTCAATGGCGTTGAGCTCTGGGTGAGCGGGTGCCAAGCGCACAACTTCGTGGCCCCACTCCCGGATGATGTTATCCACCACATATCTCCTTTCCGGACGATTCTTTTGGCAAACGAGCAACAGCTCAGATTTTGTGGCCAAAGGTGGGAACGATATCCTACGCTGCTCCAGCCACCTGTCGAGAAAAGTTAATTAATCATTATTAGAGTGGAAATAGACCATAGAATGCTAATTTACATACCGTTATTACTGTATCATTAAACTATGATTTGATATTGTTTCCATCAAGAATAATTTACTGACTTCACACAGTTAATAGAATATTGAATCATATGAATATATATATATATATATATATATATATATATATATATATATATATATATATATATATATATATATATATATATATATATATATTGTGATTTATTGTAATTACCTTACGAGATCCGCCTTTCTGTTTGCTGACGTAGGGCATCGACTCTCCTCGGTTAGTGTGCTGTGATATGGTGCATTATCTGCACAAGAACCGATGGCTCCGGGAGGACGGTAGAAGCTGTGTCGTAAGCCACTGTTCGAACAATTTGGCATTCATTTCGCCATGATAATCTCCTTGATTGGACTTAGCGGGCTAGCACAGATACGAGCCTTCAATGAAGCCTTCATTGGTGCCAGCAGCTACCACCACAAATCGTTCACCTTCTCCTGGAGGGACCTGACGGCTGTAAGAGGGACTGGTGATATCCTGCGTGGTGTCTGCCCATTCCTGCTATGGGTCATTCTAGTGGTGAACTAAGTTTCATCAACGTACACCACCTTCCTTCCGTCCTCCCTGAGGCGTCGTAGATCCTGTAGAGCATTAATTCGGCGGCAAGTTATATCCAGAGACTCCTTCCTCACATACATTTTCGTTGTGTAGTTTTATACTTGAATCCCAGAGAATGCAGGAGGCGGATTACTGAACTCGGTGATGTCCTTTCTGAGATAATGCCAGCTGTTTTAAGGTCCATTGTTAGAGAGCCAACCGTTAAATACTCCTTCTCATCAAACTTTCTGTGGATAAAGCGACGAATCGCACCAACAGTAAAGTTATCAAAGGCGGATGGTGCTGATGAAACTGGTGTTACTGACGATGGTGAATGACATGAACTGGAGGTACGGAGGCTGACTTTGGCCCTTACTGCCCCTGCAGTCATGCCCAAAACTTGTCCAACGCGGTCATAAGGCCTTAAAGGACAGCAAAGAATATATATTATATATATATATATATATATATATATATATATATATATATATATATATATATATATATATATATATATATATATATATATATATATATATATATATATATATATATATTAAAGCAATTATACATTGATTATGGAAAACAACAAATCTTAAATCAGATGGTCCATTGCTGTACTGATAACTTGAATACATTACTGGTTGTATTTAGCTTTCCCAAAAATCTTCTCAGAACAATAATAATTCTATAAAGACTGAACAATCCTTTTACACCTCTCTCTCTCTCTCTCTCTCTCTCTCTCTCTCTCTCTCTCTCTCTCTCTCTCACTCTCTCTCTCTCTCTTCACACATAATGGGTACTCAATGGAAATGTTCACAATTCAAAAGGCATTGCAATAGTTATATTTTTTTCGCAAAATAAAAATCAGACTGGAAGTAATTACGTAATCTGAAATCGATTTCTTACCTGTTCAAGGAGTAGTAAGTACTACCACGGTTTTTCTCTCCCGTATACAAGGTTGCAAGCCGCAAGGCAAATGCAGTTTTGCAAACCACGGGGACAATTCCAAATCTTATTAGCCATTCTTTGATCTTTTGACAGGTAAGGGTTTAAAGCTGACGAAACCAAGTGAATGAGTTTGTAAGGTTTATGGGCGGGACTAAATTCGTCAGATTGTTTACTCTACCTACGTCATAAACGTTTGAGGATCCTTGCCACGTATATCCCTGGATACGGCATTGGCAAACCAATTTTACTTTATAAAAATGAAAACTATCGAATTTCATTACTAGATATATTTCTCGATATATTTGTATGGTTGTGAAATATTAATATGCCAACTTTCACCTTCATCTGATTCTTTGATAAGGAGTAAAATAAAAAAACGTGCACGACGCCTCTGAATCTCATAGTATATATATATATATATATATATATATATATATATATATATATATATATATATATATATATATATATATATATATATATATATATATATATATATCTCAAATATGAGTTATCTAAGAAGTGATCAAAATTACTTATGAATATGCTTATTTTCCCAAGGATGCAGAAATACTTTTTATATGATGTACGGACACATGCGCTATTTTATGCTTCTTTTTTAAACAGAAGCAATAGCCGGGATTCCAATTCATTGAAATAATAGTAAAACGGAAAGCGGGACTCAGAGAGGATGACAGGAAATTAGTCATTTACCAATCAATAGCTCTCTCTCAGCTAAAAATGGTTCCAATACTTTTTGAACGATATATTTTCCCGTGAATTGGTTTTATGCGCAGTAGTTTTATTGTCGTTGGAAAATTATTTTGTTCGATATTTTGCGTTACAATACGGGACTACTGACTGAAGTAAGATACTGCTGTGAGATCAAGCCTTCTAGAACATTAGCGATACAAAACTCTTATCCAATTTCGAAGATAGGTGAGCCTCGCCTAGGACGTACGATAACCTATTCATGAAAATTGTCACCATCAATAACCTAGTATTTGAGTAGTTATCAATACTCTCTCTCTCTCTCTCTCTCTCTCTCTCTCTCTCTCTCTCTCTCTCTCTCTCTCTCTCTCTCTACTTTTTTAAACCTCCACTCATATTTGTCAGAATTGCTGAAATATTAAACTGAGGCGAAAGAGCGAAAGCCTAAAGTAGCTACACACCCGCAACTATACTCGTACAAAATAAATGTTAAAACCAGTTCATTGCAAAATATACTCTGCCTAAAAATTAAGGTAGCAGAGATCGCAAGGAGATAAGTGGTGAAAAATTATATCAATTTAAGTCGAAGGTAAAATTTAAAGTTTTTGTAATGGATGAAATAATTGGCTCACAAAGCTTCTTCGATGTCTAAATCTGGTATTCATAATTCCAGCTGTCTGTACCTGAGTTAATGTGCAGCTGCAGCTTAGTTTACCCTTAAGTTAACTCATCACTCAAGTAATTATCAAAATGCCTGCAAGTGACACATTTAGTGACTTCTCACTACACGAAGCGATCGGGACAAGAACTCACAGACGACCAGCTGTGCTGCTGAAAAACCTTCCGTCCTTCCCGACGAAAATCTCAGAATATCAATAAAAACACAATGGAATAGCAGCTGGAAGATGACGTCTTCCAGAATTAGTAAGCTCGAAGAAACTTTCTCTTCACAGTATCAACCACGTGGAAACAAACCCAACAGAAGGAAGAAGGAACAAAAAGAGAAAACTATCAAAGAGACAAGGTTGAGTGCAATCTAGATTAATTCCCATTTTATATCGCTTTGGTTCTTTAATCCAACAAAACAACTGCAACGCTTTTATCTTTTTTGTAAGTTGACAAACAGGTCTAAGATCTTTATTCATTTGAAATACATTCATGATTAAACTGAGATTTTCGGAAAAATATTACCAGCTCAAAAAAAAAAAAAAAAAAACGACATAAGCCCTTTGCACTTGCGCTTACCACTCTGGCTTTACTAGAACTCTCGGCTCGTCTGTGCTAAGACAGTAGCGCACATGAATGCGTGACAGTATTTGAATTGCCAGATTATAAGGTGCCGTTACGAGTTGATCAGAATACTGCCATACAACGATTTCCATGCGTTCATTTCTATTGTTTCTCACGGTGAAAAGGTAATGCGAATGAAATGTTAGCAATCTGAGAGCTGAGGGTCGGGGAATTGGGTAAAATTCGCCGGTATGTTTGACTCTAGTAACCTGCCGGGAAAAAAAAAAAAACTCAGGTCTATAGTACTTAGGTTCCAACTCCTTTTATGAATTTGGCACTGGACTCTCACTCGAGAGACCCGGGGTTCGTTCCCATGGTGCGTCAGAAATTTAATTCTGTGAAACACGTTTCCATGCATTCATTTCCATATATATATATACTATGTATATATATATATATATATATATATATATATATATATATATATATATATATATATATATATATATATATATATATATATATATATATATATATATATATATATATATATATATATATATATATATATATATATATATATATATATATATATATATATATATATATATATATATATATATATATATATATATATATATATATATATATATATATATATATATATATATATATATATATATATATATATATATATATATATATATATATATATATATATATATATATATATATATATATATATATATATATATATATATATATATATATATATATATATATATATATATATATATATATATATATATATATATATATATATATATATATATATATATATATATATATATATATATATATATATATATATATATATATATATATATATATATATATATATATATTATATATATATATATATATATATATATATATGTATATATATATATATATATATATATATATATATATATATATATATATATATATATATATATATATATATATATATATATATATATATATATATATATATAATATATATATATATATATATATATATATATATATATATATATATATATATATATATATATATATATATATATATATATATATATATATATATATATATATATATATATATATATATATATATATATATATATATATATATATATATATATATATATATATATATATATATATATATATATATATATATATATATATGTATATATATATATAAAGATGTGTTTCAGTAATCGTATACGATGGTATCTGACTATTTCCGATTAGTGTGTATTCTATATACTTGCATATGCTTTATATTTAATGAAAGATAACAGTATAATTCAAAGTAAAAACATTGAACGAATAGATTAGATAATTTTTCACTTTCACTTCATAACTTTCAATCACTTTATTTATTTGGTTCAATTGTTTATTGATAACTCACTTTTCATCTGATATTTGCTCACGCTCTTTTCCAGCAGAAGTTCTCTGCATATTCATGGAGGATCTCGTGTTAAACTTGTTCTAGCCCCGGATTAGAGCTGCGAGCGTTGTCGGTGAAAGTTGCTGATTGCAAAAACGACATTCAGCACAAGCTTTGTGAATATACCTTTCTTGAAATTTTAACTTCATGCTACTCTTCGTGTTTTTGGTTTTGCTTTGACAATGTGTCGAATTCAATTTTTATCAAAAGTATCTATAAAATAAATGCTTTATTCTGGAGTCTTTTCCTTTTAGAAATACAAATTTTGTTTCCATAATATAGAAGGCTAGTCAAGAAGAAAAGTTAGAATTCGGAAAACAAACAGTTCTAGTGACTAATTACCACAATTCAGGCTTTGCCAATTTTTACTTCATGTCTCATAACACGTGCGCCTTGAGTGAAGGCTGCTTTTTTGATTCGCTAGGGCATGATTTTCATCAGATAACATTGCTTAAAAAGTGGACCGTGAATGGTTCCGGCATTACTTAACTCCACAATTACAGCATATAGCAGGCAGCAAGTCTACGGTACATTATGCTTGACTTGTACCGAACTCACTTGAGGGTAAAGTAGGTCCCCAGTCCTTTTCAGGAACGGGTCCTGCAATAGTGAAATACATATGCGACAAAAAGAACCTGCAAAATATTACTAGAGTACACTGGAACTAGAATTAATCAAGTATGAATGACCCGCATAATGGCTCGAGGAACCGAAGATGGGATTCTCAAACTCTCAAGTTCTTGTGAAGGGAAACCTTTAAAATTAAGCTCAAAAGGCATAAAAATCTCCTAAATGTGAAGTTTGCACGTTTTTTACAGATTAATATTAAGAAATAATGACAACATAAAAATACTCAGCTTGCTCCCACTGTTGTGTTAATGATTCGATGGTCTGGCGAGCACACATCAAATCTACTATGGGTACGAGGAGATTAACAGCCCTTATTGTGTGAATGAGGACATTAACTATCTAATTTGTACATGTAAATAAAAAAATTGGTACTGGTAAATATTAAAAAAAACTTCTTACGTTATGATGATTATAATTGCAAGCAGAGAGGAAGAAATAAGCCTGAATGAAATAAGGCAGCCATATAAGTCAAAATTCTCATTCACTGCCATGGTATGAAATAAGACAGTCTGGAACAATCCATGGGATAAATAATATCCTGGAAACGGCACCGACTGAGGAGAACGGTAAACGCCACAACACTCACTATTGGGTGTCCTCGATGATTGCCTAAGTGCAAACGTCTGCCGTACTATAAACTAATGCAGATGAAGCGATACAAGAGTGTTACCACTTTCAAGCACATAAGGAAAAAATGTAATCCTTATGTCGAATTTCTCAATGATTCAGGATTTACCGCCGACAGTTTATGTCTCTGTGGAATCTAACTGCGGATTTCTAGTTTCTCTGAGATACTTTGGATGACTTTTCTCCTTCTATTACTAGGCGATGATAATTAAGGTGAGTTCTGGAAAGTTATTTGTTTTTGAAGAAATATCCAACGATTATGCAAGGCAATTTTCATGTCGCTGATTTTATTGTCAACAGCTATGAGAAGCATTTTACAATAGTTCAAAGCCCAAGGTATCAAATGATAATTTCATTTATACATTTACAAAAAATCTAAGTTTCGTATGGAGGCAAGTGTGTGAAGATGGATAGCGAAATGCAGCTATAGATGAGAAGAGCAATGAAGATGGAAGATAAGGCCAATCAAAAAAAGCAAATGTGATCCTGGGGCAGGTGATCCCTAGTAGCTTTTTTCCTGACCTCGATTTCTGGAGGCCAGATTTAATCTAAAAAGATGCTTTGATGATTTTGCTCTTGATATAATCTCCATTTTTCTTTTTGATCTTGATTAGCTAAACATTTCTCTTTAAATATCTGAAACAGAGGAATAAAATATCAAGCCATAAAGTGAACATTTTATTTGTAAATGTATTTTAAACAGTAATTATAAGAATGATAATAATACCAATTAACGTTGCCATTCTAACTGCATCAAAAGTTGATTTCATTTTTCTATAATTCTTTTGATTTTTTTCTTTGGTAGTGGCGGGTGATATGGAATATTCTTTAAGTTCACAAGAAGAAAAAGAAAAGTGTTCAACGTGTTTTTGAAAGTAATGAGGTATGATACTGTGTCCTGGTATTAATTAGGAATGTATCCACTTTTGTCAAAGTCCATTTCAACTAAGTGAAGTAGACGGCCACAAGAAAATATCGTTTATTAATATAATTTGTCGACCATATGATATAGTAATGGGTGCATATAATGCTTTGATCCACGAGGGGCTAGTACTAAACACGGCGTCCCAAGGAGTTTCCGCCATGTTTAGTACTAGCACCTCGGAGTAGGTAGTTACATACCGGGTTAATATCCTGTTTCCTTCCTGCCGAAAGACTTCCGATCGGTGTTTGATCACCCGAGTGTCGAAACAGAGAGAGAAGGAGACTGTTGCCACCGGGCCTTTATATGCCCGAAAAAAATGTCTGTAAGGCTAGTGCGCGTATCCATCACACTCATCAGCAATGGCGCACCAGACAATATCATCTACGAACTTAGGAAAGTGTGGAACTATTTCCCGGTGTGAAAATGTAGGAGATGAATGTATGTGGATTTTATTCTACTGTGAAAATGGGAAGGTTGTGGTTGTGAGAAATGGAAAAAAATCAGTTGAATCCTACCTCTGATTGGTTGACCCGTCTGCTCTTTAAACCTCTGGCCTTGTGGTGCAGATGGAGTAAGTAACAATGATCAGGTAATGCCTCTGCATACAGTGGTGGAAGGGACCAGGGATGGGTATTTAGGCCTATGGTCATTGCAGATGGACTGGCATTCAGTGCCTGGTGTGGCATTGAGGTGTAGGGGGTGTATCCTGTAGATTAATGATGGGAGATAGTGTATTTTTTCTTTGCTATTCACTAAAGAAGGAAGTTGTTAAAATACATAAAGCATCCTTCAGATGCTGTCATGGGCAGCATCCAAGATTTCTTCTGATTCTAACAAGTGAGGGGATAAAGTGTTCTTTGGTGAACCATTCCATAATGATTATAAACTTTCCCTTTTTGTTTGTGGTTAAAAAGTTGGACAGTGAGGCGGGTAGTTATCAAAATGATATACAAGAATCCTGCTTAAAATTATACAGTACATAACACTACTGCTTCATTTTTTTGAGGGATGTTCGATATCTCTTGAGATGAAGATCAGCTTTATAAAAAAAACTTTCATAATAAAAGTCTAAGTTAATTGTATTCCTCTACATCTGACCGAGACTTATTCCTTTTTAAACATAAAAGACTGTTTGCCTCAGGTGCTCCCTTACAGTAGGCCTTGAGTTCATTTTCCTCTTGATCCATATGGAAATTAGTTAAAACGTTAAATAAACAAAAAAGTAAACATATAAGTAGTCTCATGGACAATTCAGTGGTTGTTACGTTACTGATGAAATGCTTGACACGTAAGAATTTTACGACAGTTCATTCTGTTGTATGAATGGTCTCCGAAGGGACTGATGATCATTTGAGTTTTAATTGTTGCAACTGTCCCGTTTCATTCTCTAGGCAGGTCCTCTGTGGTCAGAACCGGTGCTCCATCAGGATTCTACGCTAAACGAACCTCGTCCTGAGCCTGTGCATAAAAGATGAAGAAAACCACGGGAGTAATTTCAGCTTTGTTAAACATTAAAAGAAAATTTGAAAAAAGATTCTTGAAATATCATCCGCTTTAATAAAAGATTTGTTATTGCTGAGTCTTTAATGAACGAATTAAGGCCCTTTTCATTACTCTTCTCCAATTAGTATTGGACTCCCAGGATACTAAAATCTATTTTATTCTATGTTCAAGCATTAGAGAATGCGTTGACACCATCAAAATCCTAATGGCTCATTCCGCCAACCCATTCGTACTCGGCATGTGTGGAGTTGTCACTATATGCTCGATAGACAAACAGAGAAGCACTTTTGTGTTCCTCGAAAAGGACTGCCGGACACGGAATGGACTGATGCCCCTTTGTCTGGAACAGATTTATCCATTTTTCTGCTGGTCATTTACGGCTTGACAACTTGTCGAATCTAAAATTTATATGAACATCTTCATTTCTAACATAGTTCCTAAAGTTTTTAAATTCTGGAATCTAAGGTATGACCAGCATCTTTTGCAGGTCTAACTTTCCCAAAGGGAAAAACACCTTTTGCTTGCTCAGCTGAGCGATTTCAGCTTGAAAATAATATTAGGGCAGAACAATAGTAAGAAAACGGAAAATTTGTTCGATTTCCTTGCCTGTAAATTAACTTTCAAAGACTTGTATAGCTCTTCTAAAATAGTTACTTATAATATTGTATCTTGACTTGATTTTAATAGAGAGAAAGTTGTTGTTTATATGTATATACAGCTGTGGATCTTCCAAGCAAATATTCCATTATCCAGACATAGTTGAACTGGGCTTTGTAGCCTGTCCTTGGAAAGCTTGAATTTCTATGTATATAAACATAAAAATAAGTGATTAAAAAAACATTTCGACTAATTTTACGGTCTTTACCAGATCATGGGGATTGGTTCAGCAAATCGTATCAGTTTGTTAAACAAAATAATCATCACGCAAAAAGGGGAATCAAAGTCAAGATTTAATCATTCACAACAGGCATGGAATACTCACATGTAAATGAACTGTGTCGTTCTTTCACACAGCTGAAGAAATAAATTCTTGTAAAATATGTTGCATCCCAGACTTATGAAAAAGATTTAGTATGAGGAAAGCAGGTCAAATATCTATTACTACTTTGCACGCAAGTCTGCCTAACTAACATACTGCAGAATTTTATCTGAGAAAGAAGCTAAGATTATGCTTTATGAGTTGATTCAACCTATATACTGTGTGTGTGTATATATGTATATATATATATATATATATATATATATATATATATATATATATATATATATATATATATATATATATATATATATATATATATATATATATATATATATATATATATATATATATATATATATATATATATATATATATATATATATATATTTATATATATATATATATATATATATATATATATATATATATATATATATATATATATACATATATTTGTAGCTATAATGCTTGTATATGAATCACATATGATGTGATAACTACCTCGGAAATAATATATTTTCATATACGTTATTTCCGAGGTATATAATTGGATATTAAAGGACGTTTGTGTAATCTTGTATATGAATCACACGATTTAAAACTTCATATATATATTAAATATATATATATATATCAAGGCCATATATATATATCTTATATAACTTAAGACAAAACAAGTCAGGATTATATATAATGTTTATTATTCTGATCCTGACACTCACACGTTTACACACATATATTGTTAAATTCCACCACTATGTATCAAGGCCACTGAAGATGTCTTAGAAAACTTAAGACAAAAACAAGTATTATGCCCAATGTTTATTTTTTCTTCCTGCATTATATTATATATATATATATATATATATATATATATATATATATATATATATATATATATATATATATATATATATATATAATATATATATATATAATTATTCTCTCTTGTATAGTAAATACTGCAATGTGTATGGTAGCTAGATTAAAGGAAACTTTAGAGAGGTGCTTGACCTATCTTCCCCCCTCGCACCGTCGTGGCATTTTTCTCTCCCTTTGTCCTATTCCAGGAAGGAAATTCCACCTCACTTCTGCTTTGCAACTCTAGGATAAAACACAGTGTATAGGAGGTTATTGAAACAGCCGTATGGTATAGAGAAGCAATGGCATACACTTCACAAAATGCAACCAGGAAATAAACTCTCTTCATTGGAAGACGAAGAAGAAAAATCTTAGAACTGAAAATGAATAGCAATTATTTAAATTTCACAAACGAAAAGAAGGAAAAATTAAATAATCTCACTTTATACGAATCAAATCGAAGAAAGGCTTCAATGGTAAAAATCCTCACTGTATCCAAAGACAACAACATAATTAAGTCAAGTCAGACCATTATCTCAGGACTGTTATCTTGCAGTAAAAACAGGTCTCTTGGTTGTGGGTACAGACGAAACGCGCCTCAGGGCAGAGTAGCTTAGGAGAAAGGTTGTCGACTTTCATGGAAGGAAATGCTCCTTAAGCGCCTCTTGTCTTTAGACCAACAGCAACCATTCTTTCCTTCCTGTAGATAAAGGGAAAAAATGTCATTCTTGCGGCTGGGAATGCTTTAGGTCTCCCCTGCCATCTAGTTACATCGTGTTTTTCACAAATAAAATAAAAGGCACAATACATACATACACACATTATTATATATATATATATATATATATATATATATATATATATATATATATATATATATATATATATATATAT
>NC_089766.1:28923282-28938282 GCF_040412425.1 Macrobrachium rosenbergii | reverse complement strand
CAATTTATAAATAATCCATGAGTTCACAACTGCCATATCTATCATTCTAATGAATAAAGGCCAGTACCATTTCTTACCTCAAATAGAAACAGAATATTTCCCTACTAACCAATCATGTTGATCTACACCACCCATACATTTATTATAGTTGAAAATTGCATTTGGTTGAGGAACGCTTCCTTTTGACTTTGATGTCTTAATCCAACGTGGACCTTTGCAAGGGGTTCTACAGTGTCGTAATTAGTACCAACAGTTACACATTTGTTATCTAGCCATTTTACCATCAGCACTTCTTCATTAGTGTGAAACCTGTAGTCATATGAGCCTCTTGTTTCTTTTTTCATATCATTTGTTGATTTCAATGTACAGTTCTTCAAACGATTTTCTCTGAGTGTTCCCGACGCTTGAGAACCAATATTTCGTAGGTGAACTTATAATTCATAACCAGTAAAATAATTATCAAAAAAGACAGTATGAGATTCCGGATCTGCTACAGCTTCAACCATCTTCAAGACAACTTTTGAGCCCAATGCTATTGCATCACTATTATCTAGTTGATGATTCTTACCACAGTAAAGATCAAAATTATAACAGTAGCCTGAGGTCCCACAAAGCGCCCAAAGTTTATATCCAAACCTAATAGGTTTCACCTGGATAAACTGCTTCAGGGAGTTATGCCCATAATATTTTACCATCATTTCGTCAACACTAATGCATTCCTCAAATACTCCATATTGAATAAATGATTTCTGAAGCTTCGAAATCAGGCTTCTTGCTTTGAATCCTTTATCCACTTTGTTATTTTCTGCATCTGCATTATCACAGAAATGCACAACACTCTTTAAAACTTGAAATTTATTCCGAGACATTGCTTTTTTTTACAACAGAAACACCCAAGTCTTCATCTTTTGACCAATAATGCCTCTCCGATGGTAATTTGTGGTAAGTTGACAAAAGAAGAATTCCTATCAGAGATTTCAGTTCATCTACACTGAACACAAAATCCAGTTTGTCTTTGCTGGCCGTGGCATAACGAACAGTTTCCTTCACAATGTGATCATAAATATCTGGGGACATTATTGTTTCAAATAATTCCCGAGGTGTTAGGTGATCCAAGTCTTCTTTCATTTTCTTCAAATTGTCCTGGAATGTTTGTCCTCTCTGTTTCACTTTTGTGTATTCTGGCTGTTTGTGTCTCCAACTTGGTTCTGATTCACAGAGTTTCCTTTTCTTGGTGCCAGGTGATATTTTTGGCCCTTTTTTCTTTTGATTTGCTGAGGTATAATTTGATGCTATGGCTTCGCTTTTGCCAGATTTTTTCTTATAATCAATATGGAGCTCAAGACTTCCGGGAACATCTTGCACTGTTGCTTCTCCAGTCAAATCATCAGGTACCTCATCTTCATCTGTCAAAGGGTCAACATCAGGGGGAATTATAACTACATCAGCTCTTTCAGTGATTTATCACTTTCATCATCTTCATTGAATAACTCCTCTAAGATTTCATCCATGGTAAGGCCGACTTTAGTCAATCTTTCCATCTGAAGGGTAAATAATGGACAAATGAAAATATAAACAGACACCTATACAAATGTTTTCAAGTATTCATGTATACATGCACATGCGTAATAACTCACACATAAACATACACACACCATATATATATATATATATATATATATATATATATATATATATATATATATATATATATATATATATATATATATATATATATATATATATATATATATATATATAGTGTGTGTGTTTAATATTATATATATATATATATATATATATATATATATATATATATATATATATATATATATATATATATATATATATATATATATATATATATATATATATATATATATATATATATATATATATATATATATATATATATATATATATATATAGTATATATATATATATATATATATATATATATATATATTATATATATATATATATATATATATATATATATATATATATATATATATATATATATATATTTTATATATATATATATATATATATATATATATATATATATATATATATATATATATATATATATGTATGTGTGTATATATATATATATATATATATATATATATATATATATATATATATATATATATATATATATATATATATATATATATGTATGTATGTATGTATATATACATACATACATACATTGAGAAATCAGTTATATAAAATGTAACTTCACTCAAAATGATTAAATAAACATGTTCATCACAGCTTTTTAGCAATATTGTTATTTTTTTTTACAGAAAGATTTTCAGTAATCATAAAATAATGCTTACCATGGATGGATATTCTCTCACTGTTTGTGGTCACAACAGAGATTTGAAAGAAACTGAGACAAAAAACGAGGTAGGCCGGTAATTTCACGTCCAGCGTACTTCGACAGGATTTATAATGCTTCATCCCAGCGTCCTCATTTGAGGACACAATTTTCAAAGTCGATAATGAACAACTTCCTTTGATTTATTATTCACAATTTATACTTACAATGCTTGGGTAATAGATTAATTTACTATACTTTGGGAAATTCATGATATATTAGTTATAATAACTTGGAAAAAATTACTTGAAATTACGATCGGATAAGAGCACATTTTTGTACAACTTTGGTTGTTCATAAAAGTCTTGTAAAGTTCTTAATACTAATAAAAAAAATGTCATGTGGTGTAATATGAAATAAATAATGCATGCATTTATTCAAATGAGATAAATTGATAAGAGAAAAGAGGTAAAAAAAATCTTGAAATGTGTGTCCTCAAATGAGGACGCTGGGATATAATGGGCTAAGCTTGTTGTCACAGTTCTGATCAAGGAAAAGACGAGCAGCCTCTACCATGCAAGGTTTAGCAAGCTTCTCTCCAATTGTGTGTGGTATCTTCTGCTTTGCAATAAGAAGGGAGATCCTGTACGGTGCCTTGAAGATGCTGCTAGGTTGAAAGAGAACTCCTGTTCCATGATCCAATCTCGACCATTTGAGCTGGTGTTCCTTGATTTTGAAGTATGCCAAATCCTTGTTAGCCAGTTCCGGATGAACCTTGGTGAGGTGTTCGTTCAGCTTGAAGGGATTCATGCTCTCATTAGCAAGTGTCTTCTTGCAGATGACGCACTGTGGCATCTGCATGCCATTGTTCACTATAAATGAGAAGCCGAAGTTCAGAAAACTCTTATTGTATGTGAGCTTCTTTGACATCTGCAAAGAAAGTTATCAAGCATTAGGAACGGAAAGAATCGTACGACAAAACACAAACATAACAACTAACAAAATTCCAAAATATAATGGAAGAACAACTTCCTGTACTATAAATTCCCGTACCCAAAATGTGAAGTCAATTTATAGGGATAAATTAATTTGGTGGATAAGTGACTCTGACCACAGTAATTGTACGTTTGTACATTTTTTTCATTGATAATTCTCCAGTCAGAATCATACTGACATACATAACCGTATCTCAGAATAATCATGCACAGTGTTAAGACCACTTACATTAACTCAAAAGTGGGGTTATATGTATGGGATGGGTAAAAAAAAATGGTGTAAAACAGCGCATACCATAGTTAAAAATACATGCATGCCATGTACCTTACACAGCCCCCACCCTCCTATTCAATAGTTATCTTTTATATAGAGTGTAGGAGAGAGAGAGAGAGAGAGAGAGAAAAAAAAAAACTCACGATGTTTGAGTATCACAGTACTGCGTGTGGTGTGGCTAACTTCAAGAGAAGGATTGATGAGGTGGCGCCGTGGCGGGTAGAGTTCCGTGAATCTGCGGGACCCAGGTGGTGAAAACAGACACGAACTAAACCCGTACATTAAATATGACGTGATGCCATCACGTACGTTACCATGTCTTAACGCAAACACTGTGCATTTCAACATTTTACTATCCAACTTGATTCCATTTTTGAGTGGGTATTAAAAACTATACATAAGAAATATAGGTACATAAGATAATAGTGAAATATGCCAAAATTATGATAGATACGGTTTGTCATATTAGTCGAAATTCCTTATGCCAAACAGATAAAAAAATAAAACAAATAAATTGGCATAATTATGATAAATCTGGCAGCCGTGGTACCTACAATGCACTACTGGTCTGTGCATGCACTCGAGCCACCTCTGAGACTGACTGAAAAGTTTAACCCCGTTCCAGCAAGCTGAATGTAGTGCATACAGTTGTTAGACCCTCCATGACCCCCAGTTTGGGAACCTCTGGTCTAGCCCTTTACTGATCAGCCCACTATATTAAGTGGAATAGATTCTGTTGTTTAGTTCTTAACAGTCCACAAAATCAAGAAACTTGTTGTTTTAGCCTTAGAAAAAAGGCTTCCTCATCATGTGGGGCCATACTCCCAAGTGGGAGCTCTTCTGGTTTAGAAAACTTATTGTTTTACGTAGTAAGAACTTTTATGTAGCATAATACAATCATTACCACTTACTTGCACAATGGTAACAGACTATCATAGAATAGCCTGTCTATAAGCTAATTGGTTTAGTTTATGCTCACTGTGTATATGTAATGTATGAGCTCAGTATCATTGTAAGGAATTGTTAAGGGAATGTTTTTTGCTTTTAATTTTGCTTCAGGTTTTTTAATTGCAAAAATAAATTTAACTCTTTATATAATTTTTCTTTGGTGAACACTTGAACCTGACTTGCACATTGGTGAATCAAGACCATGCACGTCATGATGGCTGGTTTTGGCGATCATCACCATCAGTTGCAGTCCTTGGGCAGCAAAAAAAAAACACACACACAACAATTGGCGTCAAATGCAATTAATCATACTGACAGCATTGTGCACGTTGAGATGAGATTACATATGTACGTAGTCATGAGTGCATGGCACCGATGATTTAGGCCATGCCCACATTTGGTGGTTGTGACAGCATAGTGCAGTGCGTAAAGACATGGTGATGCATGGCGATTCAGTTGCGTTGTAGTTACATCACTTGGTGACATGCACAATGGCATCTTATCTGTGTTGCAAACATAGATGCCACCATATAAAGTGCCAGGTGAACTCATCACTGATCATTCTCATTTCAGCCACAGACAGAGCAAGAACATGGAGGAGATGGATTTGCTACACCTCATATCTGAGAACCAACATGACCCTGAATTAGTAAAATGCATTTTGGATTTTCACGATGCCATGTTGCAGTTAAGAATCCTAAGGTGCCTGGAGGAACGAAAATGCAAGAATCATAGAAAACCAACTTACAATGCAGACAGGAGAAAGGATGCTACAACAACTTGATGCAAGAATTGGCAACTGAAAATCCAGGACTGTACAGGAATTTTACCAGGATTACAGAGGAGATCCTCACATTCTGGAGGAGACCCATTGAGCCACACCTGCATGTTGCAATTACCCTATGTTACCTTGCAACTGGAGAATCGTAAAAGAGCCTGTCCTACCAATTCCGTGTAGCTTCCAACACGATCTGCAGTACTGTGCCTGAGACTTGTAGGGCCATTGTGGCTGCCTATGGAGATGGGGACATGCACGTACCCAGCACCCCAGAGGAATGGAAGAAGGTAGCTCGTGGGCTTGAGCAATAATGGAATTTCCCACAGACCCTTGGAGTAATAGACGGGAAACACATTCGCATCCAGAAACCAAGCTTTGGAGGAACTCATTATTTTAATTATAAGAAGTTCTGCTCTGTCATTCTACTAGCAGTTGTTGTTGCTGAGTATAAGTTCCTGTATGTGGATGTATGTGCCATAAGGTCCAAGTCTGATGGTGGTGTCTTTGCCAAGACGCAGTTCGGCAAAATGCTTCATTGGAGATGATGCTTTCACTGTAAAGAATTATATGATGAAACCATACCCTGCACAATGCCTGACAAAATCTGAATGCATCTACAACTATCGACTAAACAGGGCAAGATGTACAATGGAGAATGCCTTTCGGATCCTACCAAGCAGGTAGATATTGTTCACAGTTATTATTACTGTCGTCATCTGGTCTGCTTGTTGAAATACGTATGTAATATGAAATACGTTTTGTTTACCATCTAATAACTAAATCAATATTTTCCAATTGTCACCCACAGGTTCAGAGTGTTTCACACGCCCGTCAATCTTCGTCATGATCATACCGAGTCCGTGGTGTGTTGCACAACTTAATTATGACGAGATATCCTCATGCCAAGAGTGAGTGAGATCAAGAGGACTCAGTGACAGAGGTCCTACCTGGCAGCTGGAGGTCTGAAGTAATTTTACCAAGCCTGGCTTCCCCACAGCGGCAGACAGCAACCATGACTGGGAAGGCTCAACGTGACCACCTGCGTGAATACGTTGACTTTCCTGCAGGCTCAGTTCATTGGCATCTATCTACGATATACAGTAAGGAAAAAATAGAAAAAAGCCTTTTCATCTCTGACTCCAGAATATTTTCATCTTGAGAAATGGGAGTATTTCATGAAATCCTTACTGATTATCAAAATGTAACATTATATGCACATTCTAATACGTTGTATTTTATTGCATCATCAGCTTGTTAGGACTTTGTTATTTGAATGACTTGTGATAACTAACCTAAATAATTTTATGTATATAATATAAAAATATATTTGTATAAAAGAAAATCATGTTTAAAAACTATTTAATTTTCCTATATAGAAGTTAAAATCCAAAAATATTTATATTAATGATTACCATATATATTTTAATTTTTAGCTGTAGTCATTGTCCTTTTTGTCCATATCTGAAGTTTTTAATATATATAAAAATTACCGACAATCTTGAATCCAACATATATTTTACTTAGTAATAGTTTTCATGTGTTATTTTTCTTTATCTGTAGTTCTGAAAATATATAAAAAATGCTGAGAATCATTTCCACATATATAAAAACTATGTAAATTTCCTAAATAAAAGTTAAAATCCAAAAATACTGATATTAATGATTACCATGTATATTCTAATTTTTAGTTGTAGTCTGTGTCATTTTTATCTATATCCGAAGTTCTCAAAATATAAAAAAAATACTGAGAATCTTGAATCCAATATATATTTTACTTATTATTAGTTTTTATGTGTTATTGTTTTCTTTCTTTTTTACTTTTTACTAGTTTTCATTGTCATTTTGTCTTTATCTGAACTGATGAAAATATATCATACCTTCATTCCTATCCAGTTTAAAATATTGGAGATTGTTTGTAGAAATTATGTACGCGAGGAAATTGTAAAAAAAAAAAAAAATACTGTTCAACATTTTAATTGTTGAAGTAATGTGAATAAGTCATTTTTAAATAAAAAAAGGTAATACTCCTAAGGATTTTGCTAATTTCAAGTATTGTTATAGAAAATATCATTCAGTTATTAGTGCTCTTAGGAAAATTTAACGCATAGACAATATAAACATTGTACACATATTATTATATTGCAAAAATATTCATATACAATTTACAGTAGCATATAGAAATGTTACAAAAAGAACTTTTTTTCCTTTTTACTGTGAATACAATAGAAACAATCAGGGAACAAAAAGCACTAAGTAGGTATCATCTTTTCCTGCACAACAATGAAAGTGGCACTTGAAGTAGTGGGTATTATGAAGTCGACACTGGTACTGGGGAGGCTGACATTATGGAGATCTACCGCAGGCGAAGGTGGCATAGTATATACGGATGTAGACGACCTAGCACCAGGAACAGTGCTTGGCCAAGTGGACATGCCCTGACCCTGGGCATGTCGTTGCCCTGTCATCGGGTAAACTTCTCCGGTTGCGCATAGGATGTTGAAGGCATACGTGCAGGAGGCTGAGACAGAAAAGACCTGGTGGACGAATCTTGCTCCATTTCTAAAAACGTTTTTCTGGTGCTTGGGAACAAATAAAAACTCGCTTTCAGTCTCCCTTCTTTCGTGGCCCTTCTGCAGTTTCTGCAGCAGAAACCTGATCTCTGTCTGTAGGTATGGATATAAGACCAGGTCAATGTCCGCGCAGTCCCTCGTAACCTTCTTTAGGTGGAGGTTCCAATATGCCTCTTTAGGGTTTGATTCGATCCAATCCAGTATTGTGAGGAGAGAAGCAGAGGTCATGGTGAGGTCACTCGTGAAAGACTGGCTGACCTTTTATGTGAGCTACTGCCTTTTATTTGCTCGGCAATGTGAGCAAGACAGCGGTGCGACATAGCAGCCCACCCAGTGCATGATGCGGGACTACCAAGTCACCGTGGCGATTCATGGCACACGTCAAAATGGATGGTGCATGTCGCAATTGAGAGTTACACCTTGTGCAATCAAATGGCGATGCCATTGCATCAGTTGCAATGCCATTGCATCAGTCGCGATGCCATTGCGTCAGTCTTGCATCTTGCACAATGACATGGCAAAAAATAACAGTTATTATGTCGCCAAACTCGGCAATGCAGTTACGATTCACGGCGTTTGCTGGCAGCTTGGTCGTAATTGCATCGTAATGGCGTCGTAATGAGCAAATTTTCGGCCGTTACGATGTGCGTGGTCTTGAATCGCCAATGTGTGAGTTGGGCATTGTAATGACCTCTATCAGGGGAATAAGAAACGCCTGTTTTCCAGTGAAGTTCAAGTACTGTCGACATCAGATACAAAGGGTCTCAGAGAGCGTTCCCTCTTCTCTAATAATGTTGCAGTAGTGGAAATCGGATCGTTTACAATTGCTTTAGCGCCCCAGGATTTGTATTGTTCGTTTCATAAGCTCTTGAAAAGATATTGGGCGCTGTCCCTGCCTGAATTTGTTTCAACAAAGGCATTTTTCTGACGGCGAAGACTTCATATGACAGTGACGAGATAATAACGTGTGTTCGATTCCCCGTACTACGCATTTCAGCACAAAATTTAATATACCTTCAGCTTCGGTGACAATTCTTTTCGGAAAGAGAAGAGAGAGAGAGAGAGAGAGAGAGAGAGAGAGAGAGAGAGAGAGAGAGAGAGAGAAAGGGGGTCTCTGAATTTTCTCCTTTTTAATATGTGACGAAAAATCCTTAGAGACAGCCAGAGAGAAAGGTGGATGAAGTGTTTCAGTATTTTCTCTCTTTTTTAATTTTTGCAAAAAAATTATATTTATCCTGAAATTTCAGAAAATAAACAACGTAGGTACCACCCTTGTTTCTTGATAAGACACAATTACGATATACTTTTTTTAACAAGTACCATATACTTTTTTAACATTTAGCCATTTTGCGTAGCAGGAGAAAAACAAATCAACGGTCATAGCCATATGTATATTTTACCTGTTGGGTCTCGGATGAAAACCACGTGTACAAAATTTCCCCTCATTGGCAGCATAGAGACCCTAACAGGAGGTCCGTCCCCACCCTAACACCGCAAAAGACAGTTTTTTTACCAACTTTCGTCCTCCATTCTTTCCACATGGCCAAAGAAGCTCAAAGCGCTCTGATTCATTCTTTGACAGGTGACAGCCTTTTTACCACTACTACCTCTCCACACAATTATCGCCCGTTCAGATCTTTTTACAGTACATATACCACACATGCAAATCATCTTAATAACTGAAACTCCTTTTCTTTCCTTTGCATTTAACATCTGCACTTTCTAATTAAAGCACAATACATACTAACACACAAACAGTTAAAACAAGGCAGTCTACAGCTACGAGGAGGACTGGTTATTTTTGACAGCCAAGGTGTGCTATTAAAAAATTGAGTCTTCGCAAATCACCTGATCTGGAATGTTCCTTTCTGAAAAGTATGAAGTGCATCGTTTTGCTGACCTTTGCACCAGAGTTTAATCCTTAAAATTCCTTCATTTTATATATTTTTTTTTGAAATAAATTAATCAAGCGCAATTATTCCTAGATTCATATTTATATTCTACTGAAAACTATATTTTAACAAAGGGGGCTCTATTATATTCATTCATAATGCTTCTCTGGACATATCAACGGTTTGGGATTGCATTTCCATTTAAATACAAATCTACGTTCTTTTTTATAATGTTTAAGAGCAAAAATAATATTTGACGAAATATGAGTCACACAATACAGAAACCTGAATTTAAAATGTGTGGCAAGAAGAAAAATATATCCATTTAGGAAAAAATTACCACGATGTCTCCGTAAAGATCATGGTAGGGTGCAACTTATTCCTCAGGGGGCTTAGAATATGTTCAAATGGGTACCTAGATAAAGAATTCAACACGATCCACCAACTCCTAACGCAACTGCTCTACCCACCACCCATTATCGAGAAGGCTATTAACAAAGCGAATAAAATATACTACAAAGGTCCCACTCACAACAGACAAACAGATTTTAACAACAAAATAAAGCTTCCGTATGACGAAAACGTCCAAAAAGCCACAGAACAACTCAGGTCTAACAATCCTTTTA
Organism: Macrobrachium rosenbergii; assembly: GCF_040412425.1. Taxonomy (NCBI): domain Eukaryota; kingdom Metazoa; phylum Arthropoda; class Malacostraca; order Decapoda; family Palaemonidae; genus Macrobrachium; species Macrobrachium rosenbergii. The sequence continues at coordinate 28,927,873 of NC_089766.1, read as the reverse complement.
TCTTCCATTATCCCAAATCCATCGGGAGCTCGCTCATTAACGTATACTTAAATAAAAAAAGGGAAGAAGCCTGAGTTTACAAGATTCCGTGCAGCATTGTAATGAGATTTACGTGGGAGAGACGGGCAGGTCCCTCTCCCAAAGGTTAACAGAGCATAAAAGGTCAGTACGGTATGCTTCGGAGAGTTCAGGGATTTTTCTACACATCAGGGATAGAGGCCATTCTATAAATTGGAGCGGGGCGGAGCTGGTTTTCAAAAGTAGCTGTCTGTACAAAATAAAGATGCTGGAATCTGCCATCATCAATCAAACCAACAATATGAACCTGTCAGGAGGACATTGGAAAGCAGATGAAATTGACAGTTTAATCTTTAAACCTCTTCTCTAACAGGTGCTCCAGGAAACACGACCACCAGACAAATCGCAAAACAGGTGTTAATGAGGCCAAAAGCCACTAGGGAATTGTTTATTTTCCCTCCTTCTTGAGAAACGGTCACCTGCATACCATCCGAGACTTAATGCCACACCTACATATGCTTTGTATATATACTCCTGTAACATTTCATCTGTCCATATTTTACCAGTGAACAGGGGCACAGAAGGACGTGCTCGAAATATATGGTTGCAACATTCAAATAGTGTTTTATCGGCCTTCTTATATTCATATTACACTGTGGTATTACAGTAAAATTCACATTATATATATATATATATATATATATATATATATATATATATATATATATACATATATATATATATATATATATATATATATATATATATAATATATATATATTATATATAATGTGTGTGTGTGAAGACAATACAATATAGATTCAGATCAGAAATTTAAGGAACCTAGCAAGGCTCTTTAGAATGATACTTTACCAATTATTCGAAAGTCACAGTGCTTTTCAAAAACAATGTTTTATTTTGAGGTAACCTTATATTCATCAGATAATGTCTTTTTCTTTTAAAGTGCTACAAACACAAATCAACAGATATTTTCTCGTTTATATGCAAAAATCAATAGCGATGACATGGACAAGGGCGTGCTTCATTCCAACTGGTCTTTTTTTCATCAAGTAAGAGATATCTCACGCACAACTACAGCACTGCCAGAGAATCATAATGCAATTAATGATTCGCTGAAAAAGCTAGGATGTAATAATTTAATCACCAATATATATCTACTCTCTCGGTAGTGAGGTACTTTTCGAACATGAAGTTTGTTTAGATAAGTTTAGGGAGTATTAGGAGGAAAAACTATTTTAAATAACAACAGTTTTGGGCATACTTAATTCTCAACTGCTTTTACGTATTATTTTTTTAATACTAAATCTTTTCACATATTATGCATTATTTTTTAAACTATTTAACTTTATTTTAACTTGTTTCTCTTTTTTTGGCCCATATAATCCAATTCTTTTACTCTGTAAATTAGTTGCATTTTTGCCTGATTATAATGAGCAAAAATAAGAAATTATATTCAGCCGTTATTAGCAATGAATTTTTGTTATTTGACATTGTACAAAATATCATTGCAGGTTCATTTTCTGTTAAAAGAACGTAAGAGCATTGAATATTCGTCCCTCTTTAAATATCTTTCCGGTAAGCTTTACACCAAATAGACTTCGTGCCTTTTTGCTACCAATATTTTCTGATGGATGGATAGTTCGGTGATTTGGTCTCTCTGATGCAAAGTATCGGAATCAAAAAAATAACAGAAATTGTATAACATAAATTATCTTTCCTTAATAAAGAAGTCATGAATACTATTTAGAGCTAAAGAACCATTGTAAACACAGAAAAACTGATTGGTTTAGATTTCAGATTAGACTGGACTTCTCTTACCGCAGGGACTTTACCCATAGGTGTTCAAAAGCAAAGAAACCAAAAAAAGCCTTTTGGACCCTTCAACCAACAAGGACACTTAACAACTGATCCTGAGCGTAAGGCAGTTCAGCTGTACTAGTAGATGGAGGTTTAGCATTCACTCGAGATATTTTCATTTGGATTATATCTACGTCAGAGATATTGCTAACCACAATATTTACTGGACACAATAAGGATACTGTTAACATCTTTGTATTGTTCTTTCTATTTATCCAAGAGCTAAATTTTTTAATTGGTTTTACAACGTGGCAAAATCAACTGAAATATGTATAGCTCATAATTTTCACTCTAGCAGTATCCCCTTAATTTCATTTGTGCTTATTCCCTCGAAAAAGAGAAAAAAGTTAATTATTCTGTTTTAACCAGCAACGTTTTTCTTGTTTAATGGTAGCTTTTATACCGGCCGCGCCACTTTAAAAGAAAATCTTTCCAAAGAAACTTTCCAAGATAAATTTTGTTAAATAATTAACCTCTAATCATATTTGTCTTAGATACCTTAATAACCTTCTTCCTATTCTGAGGAACTCGCTGGAAGACTGAATGAACTAGCACTAATTATATAACTGAACTGTTCTTGGGAAAAATAGGGTAAATAATATTCCTATTTTAGCTATTATGGTCCTTAGCAATTTACCAAAATATTATCTTTATTACAGTATATAGGCAAATCCAAATGCAGTAAAGTACAGCAATTTCCTGTATTATAATAATGTTTCAGTAAATATGATGGCTACATATAATATTTTTAGACGTATCGGGACCTATTCGAAAAAATTAGACAATTCTTTAAGCTATCCCGCATCATAAATATAACAAAAGCATAAAGAGCCAAGCTGATTATGTTTTATCTAAAATACAATGTAATATGGCAATGATAGTTATATTGATGATGCAAGTAGATCTACTTCACAAAGCTTATCTGGAGTGAGGTTGTGCTAGTTTTGAAGGGCAATTGTGCAACCATTAATCGGGGGAAGTACATGAAATCAGATATGCTGACAAATTGGCTAAATGACCTCTGCTTTTCGATCTATTGGTGACCTTTCTGACTTCAATAACGTTAAATCACGGTTTTATTGACCAAACTTGCTTTCAGCTTCTGTCCTTCCCTCAGTAAACTCCTTTTAAAGTTTTTCGTCCCATTGTTTTATACATGTTTTTGGTATAAAACAATGCTCCCTTCCTTATCTCTAATGAATATTAAGGGTCGTCGCCTTCTTCCACACACACCTTTCCCCCTAGGTATCAGCTGTCTTATAATATCTGCTTCTTCTCTATCTATGCTTTTGTCGATAATTCAGTCCTCGAGGTGTCTTCATTCACCTCAAAGACCTTTTCTGTTTATCGCAGTCGATCCCCAATTACTTGACTCATCTGCTAATTCTGATATTGCAATTTTTGCCAGATAGGAACCTGAGCGTGCTCAAACTCCGTTATTCCAAGACTGCTTCTTCATATTCTTTTTTCCCCCTTCTGTTCAAATTTTTAGATGCGTTTTAAATGAAATTTAATTAAGACCCTCAATTATATCACCATTTTGGTTGTTTAGTTGCTTGCAAATGGTTCCAAAATTTCTTGATTGCAATGCCACGTATCTCCCTACATATTGAACCAAGACACTCTAAACAGGAGTAAAATTAAACGTCTGCTAAGACGATAAAAGGGCAGATGAAGTTAAAGGCGAAGACTTGGCAGAGCAGCAGAAAAATTTAATCATGGTAAACTATTTTGAGAAAGAGTGGCGGATAAGACTTCCACATCCAGAAGGCAGGTGGCTAGGAAACCCATTATTATGCAAAACCTTACTTCGGCAATGGGAAGCTGTCCCAGGCAATACAATTGCAAATACAACGCATGGCTAAGCCCATATTAACACAAAATGGTCAGCTAATTGCAAATGGAGTTCCATGAAAATGTCCACCCCTACCCGCCACCTCCCCCCCAAATAAACTCTGGTGCACAGAAGAAACTATGAGGTTCAAAAACAAATTATTGAAAGTCATGTAGCTATAAGCAGTGTGTACAATCCTTTGCTTGAGGATTATAAAATCGCAAGAAAAGATAAAAGCTAATAGAAGTACATTTTTTAAGCAATTAGTTGTTGGCTGTTTTCGAAACTAGTCTACAAATAAATTACTGAAACTATTTAATTATTCAATAATCAACAAATAAGAAAACTCTTAAAGAAAGTTGGAATCTATAGAAAAGAACTATACAAATGAACAACATATGTCCTCAAGAACCCAGGCCTCAAGATCATTCTCCCCACATGGTGATATAAAGAGGTAGAGAGGCCGGATTTTAAGTCAGTAATCGCTTGATAATGCCACAGTTTGGCGAAACAGCTGTCTGAGTATTTTTCACCAGAAATTGACACAAGAGAATCGGAAAAACTCTGACGACATGAAGATTCCTTCAAGAAATTTATGGGTGCCTCTGAAACAACTGCTTTTAGCGAAAATTATATAAATACATATATATATATATATATATATATATATATATATATATATATATATATATATATATATATATATATATATATATATATATATATATATATATATATATATATATATATATATATATATATATATATATATATATATATATATTATATTTATTATGATTTAACCTGGGGAAAAGCTTATCATGAGCTAGTTATAGATTCTAAATGAACGATTTCGTGACT
>NC_089766.1:28903282-28913282 GCF_040412425.1 Macrobrachium rosenbergii | reverse complement strand
GATTCCATATTTAGAGGAGGAACTATCTTCTTTATCATAATTGACTCCAAGATAGTTCGGTCGTTTTCATTATGCTCTTGACGTATGATTGTGAAGTCCTTATTATCGACCTACTCGTACGTTTTACATAACTTAGAGTCGTTCTTAATATGTAAGTGTTCGAGGCTTGATAATCTACTGTCTGTTCTGAAACTTGCCCCTGTGAGAATCCATTCTCAAATCAGTAACCTCTTTCGACAACCCACGTAACCACTGGGGCTGATGAAGGGTTAGGCTTACTGTGAAGCCTAAGGCTTATCTTTCAGTGAAGGGTTCTTTGGGATACACCTCTGTTAATGCTCCCTCGTAAGGTGCGGCAGTCTTCGTATACAGATCCATAATGCAGGCAAATGATCAACAGCCACACGCTGCCCTCAAAAGGCAAAACGCATCAACTCCAAAATCTTAGTTTTGAGAAAATCAATGATAAAGGTTTGATTCATCATAATTCTTTTGCTAATTTTATCTGCATATTGTAATTTGGTCAACATACGGGTTAACCTTAGTAGGAGTATTTTATTGCATTAAATTTCACAAAATGTTTTAACTAATACCCAAATTCGCTGTCCAAAGCAGACTAACATTGTCCTAGCGTGGACATGATGCGTTCTGCTCTGAAAACCTTGGCTACTATGTTATTAGATAATTACGTGATGTGTATTTTTCTCATGTTTTAGTGATGAAATTTAATATATGGCATTTAAAGGTAAGGCTCTTGGTTATTAAAACCAAAAATTTTGGACTCTGGTAAAGAATATTTATTATTTATTGAACAAAAATTCATATCTTTTTCAATGAGAGGCAAGAGAAAAAAAATATAATAACTTTGAAATAAAACTAATAAACTTCAGTTTTGTACAATACATTTTATAGAAAATTAATCCAAAATTAGTTTTTACTTGAATGCTACTGACTTGGCATTCTTAGATTATTCCTAAAAAATTTCCTTTTCAAAAACTCAAAGAAATAACACTCAAAATGATTGCAGTATTAGTAATAAGAAAAAAATTATGACACCTTACTTTTCCGGAAATTAACCTGAAAATTAACCTCTAATTTTGGATCTCGAGGAAAAACAGTCTAATTTTATTTCAGATCAACATATATGACTCTTCAGCAAATCTTCGCTCCTAGAGTTTTCGGGCATATTTATCCAGAATCCTCTTCTGGTTTTAGGCATTTTGCATACAAGCTTCTCCACAACGTTTTTCTTCTTCACTGAAGATAAACCCTGGGACAATTATCCAGGGAGTCTTAAGGAGTTCACTTGATAGTTCAAAAGTTTTTTTGATGAAGTTGTAAAATTGATAATTATCCATGCTGAAAGTTGTCTTGTAATGAAATGCTATTGCCCCTTTCTCAAACTTGACGTCTACAAGAGTTTCTAAGTATGGTATGTCTGTTTCTTCTTGTGACCTTGTCCTTCTCTGTTTATTGATTGCTGGTATCTTGAAAAAGAAATCCTTCTTGTTGATATCAAAGGTTTCTAGTCGCTTGACAGAGTTTTGAATGACCATTTTCAGGTCTTCATAATCGTATATATCTCCTTGTCTCCTCAGGGACTTTTCAATATGGCCATGTATACCATCGGCAGCCATGAATGTGGGCCTGCGGTTAAATATTTAAAATTTATGCTATTAACTTCATTATCAGAGTTGACAAAAATTACCATGGCATTATATAAGCTCCAATTTTTGTTCTGTGCTGCACAATTATCTGCCCATAACACAAAGTCATTTCCATCTCTTTCCTTCTGGATAAGAGACAGATATGCATTAGTTATATGTTCTTTGTTTCTTCCTGCAGTTGATTCATCCCAGAGTACTGCATAATGTTTGTCTTTTGCTGTAGCCGTTTTCCCTTCCTTCGATCCTTTTCCTTTTATGCTGGCAAAAGTTTCATTCAACACTATAAGGCGAGGAGTATGGACTCAATGCTGTTTCACAGAAAAGCGCATCATGTCCATAGTGTAACGCACTATTCTCCATGATGTGCTTCTTTCCTTTTCAGGCAAAATGCATCATGTCCATAACATTATGTTGATGCATTCTGGCGCAAAAGAATGGTTGTGATGCATTTTGCCTTCAAATAATGTAGAAAACCAGTGGAGTTGATACATTTTGCCTGTTTAAAACTCTCTTTACGGGCAAGATAGGCTTAATCTACCTTCAGGATAAGATTGGCCTCTTTTTGCTGATTCCATTGATATAAAAATCTCAAAAATCGCATTTTTGGAGTTGATGCGTTTTGCCTTTTTAGGGCAGACAGAGTCTCTTCTTTCGTTGTCGTGATAAGTTGGTAAAATACGTCAATTTTATGTCTAATGACCAGCTCGATAATATGGTCCGCCTACACGTTATGTGTTGACGATGGAGGAACTCGGTGAAGTTTGTTATTTAGCTCTCTCTCTCTCTCTCTCTCTCTCTCTCTCTCTCTCTCAGAATTCTAGGATATATCATATTAGTTGATATATATATATATATATATATATATATATATATATATATACTGCCAATATATATCAAACTTGTCTATATATATATATAGACAACGTATTATATAAAAAAATCTAAGCCATTTAGTTGATATATTATATATATATAAATATATAAACGTCAATGCGTATCAAGTACCTGGTTATTACACAACTAATCTCAAAATTCTAAAATATACCTCACTGAATGTAATGCTAAGCATACCTGAACTCTCATAACATTAATTTGGTACGAACAGCATTACTGTCCTTGTCCAACCAAGCCCTACAGTGATCCTCCAGAAAAGCTGTACTGTCACTTGAAAAACACTGTCTGCACATTGTTCGTCAGAATATATCGAAGTAAGTTAATGTATCAAAATTTACCTGTTTACTGATAGAATGTGCTGAATAGGTTGCACTCAGTCTTTGATTCTATAAAATTCTTAAATGTTTCCCTGGTGCGTTAACAATTAAAAACTAAAGTTTCAAAACATGTTTATTTTGCCTTATGTCAGTGGATGATCTATTCACAGTGTTCATAACAAATGAAAACCCTGTTTATTTGTTTATTCTCCCCCCAAAATTTATTTTTGACAAATTCAAACAAAATAATTAGAACTGTCACTGAACAATTATGAATTTGATTTTAAATGCTCATGAAAATTGGTGCGTTGCTGACAAATAAAATTGTGTGTTTCCCTTGCCGAAATATTGCAACACAGTATGTCAGTGGATGATAGGCTATTCAAAGTGTTCATAACAGCTGAGCCTTCGAAAACCCATATTTATTTGTTTATTCTCCCCATACCTGCGTATGACAACCAAACAAAATGTTTTGTTTGAACTGTAAATGAACAATTATGAATTTGATTTCAGATTCTTCCAGTGATGTCCAAATTAATACAAGAAAAATTCCTTAAACTGGATTTACGTGTCTCATCGAAAAAACCGAAAAACCTCAGTGATTTATGTGAAATTGCTCAGCCAAGTCGCTTAAAGAAAATAAGCAAGCGCCATCTCCAGGGAAAACACCCAGCTCTGGCAGGGAAAGATCTTGAGTATTTCAAGAGAAAAAAGAACACCTGAAGCATCAGCGGTTAACAACCCTAGGCACACAGGGTGTATTCTGTTCAACAAGCCACAATTACATCATATCTCGTTGCAAAAGAATTGCAAAGTGTATGCAGCCACACACAATTGTGAAAAATTAAAAAGAACGAGCAGCCCTTGATATGGGTGAACTATCCTCGGAAATCTGCAGTGAAAAAATTCAAACTATTCCACTGTCAGATAACACAATCAACCGACGAATTCAAGAGATGTCAGAGACATCAAAAAAGGAAGTTCTGCCATCAAGAGGAGAGTGAAATTCAGCTTGCAGTTGGATGAGTCTACTGACGTCATTGACGATGCTCAGCTCTTGGTGTATGTAATTACCAGGGAAGAGTGACTTTGAAGAGAACTTCCTGTTCTGTAAACGACTGGAGACGACAACAACAGGTGAAGATCTGTTTCAGCTGGTTGATCACTTCATCAAAAGAGAGGGACTTAAATGGGATCAGTGCTCAGTGTTTCGCATGGAGCACCTGCAATGCTAGGGGGCACGTTTTTTCACTGCCAGAGTCAAGTCAACCCCAGTGATAGTGACTCATTGTCTGCTCCACTAAAACCTTGCCTCTCGGAAAATGTCATTGAGCTAAACTGTTATAGAAGATCTGATTCAAATAGTGACTTTTGTTAAATCATCAGCCTTGAATTCAAGGCTGTTTTAGTCAGATAATGTCTGATATGGGATCAGAAACACAATGACTACTCTTCTGTCAGGTGGCTGTCCCGAGGGAAAGTGCTCCAGAGGCTGTGACATGAGAGGTTGAAATCTTCTTACATGAGAAGAAACATGCATTGGCAGCAAGCTTACAGAACCAAGGTGGTTGGTCTGGCATATCTGGACAGACATATTTTCGGATTGAAAAATGTGTCTATTAGAAATTCAACTCTTATCTGTGTCAAAAAAGCTCAAGGCTTTAAAAGCAAAGCTGATGTTGTGGAAGGAAAGATCAAACTGGGGAAAAACTGCGTCCTTTCACTTATGAAGGAAGATGAAAGAAGCCCACTTCTGGACGTACAAAGTGTCATTTTGGGGCACCTTGAGAAATTGATTGAGGAGTTTGACAAGTATATTCCGGATGGAGAGTTGCATATAAGTACAAATGGTTGTGCAGACCCTTCGATGTCCAAGCCGAGACCTTTCAGAAGAAAGTCTTCTATCAAAATCTGCAAGAGGAGCTCATCGACAAACATGATGAAACTCTTCGTTTTAATTTCGAACGACAAACACTAGGTGTGTTCTGGACTGCTGTGAAGAAAGAAACCAGTCGCATGCGAGTGAAAATGTTGGCCTTTCGCTACAACCTATTTGTGTGGTCAGCTCTGACTGCCATCAAAACAAAGATATAGAAATCGAAAGAAGATGACTTGTTTGCCCTAAAACTGCAAAACGAATAGAGAAACCAAAAATGATCCAGGCCCAAAGGCTCCATTGAAATTCATTTATCATTTCAATCAGCAAAAGATGCTCCTTTTAGTTTATTTTTGAAGGAATGTGACCAGAATATTACTGCCTAAAGAGAGTTTTGATTAATATCAGGCTTTAAAATTCACAATGCTGGTTCTAATACATTCAATTATGTTACAAAAATGTCATTCACAACCTTTTCTTTTATCTCTTAATGCATCAACTCATAATAGTTGTCGTTCATGACTTTTTAGCCGACAACTAGTAATATATAGTTTTAATAACATGGAGAATATGCAACTAAATTATTGGGGTGATGCGCTATCTTGAAAAACATAATTGAGGTACCTGAAAAAATGTTGGGAACCACTGGCCTCACGTTATGTCCTGACGATGGAGAACTCGGGGATAACTTTGTTATTTAGCTCTCTGATTCATTTAACTCAAGCAATCTATATATATATATATATATATATGACAAGCTATATATATATATATATATATATATATATATATAGCCATATATATATATAACGGTTATATTATATATATATATATGATATGATATATATATATATAATGAACATTGGATCAAAGTGCCTGGTTATTACACAACTAATTTAAAATAGCTGAACCTCTTCAGGTCCAGATGCCTGAACTCTCATAACATTATTATTAAGGCTGATATCTAAAGAATTACAGTGATCCTTATTTCAGATATCTTAGTATACTTGAAAAAATCCAACTAAGTCTATCAGAATATGTGTGTATATCAAAATTAAGGTTATCAAAAAAGGTTTGAATTAAACTAGAAATATTCTATCATTCACATATGACATCACTCCATAAAAACTCTAACTGTTTACTGGTCATAATTCACTTTAGCAAAACTAAAGAACAAAACATATTTATCACTTTTGCCTTATGCACACAATCGATCCTATTCACTGGTGATCAATAAATGAAACACTGTTTTTTCTAAAAATATTAAATACAAAAATTTATTTTCAAATTCATAAGTTTATAATTAGATTATTCTACAATTAATTAAAAATAACACAACCTCTTAAAAAATTATTACTTAAAAATAAAATAACACTCAATTAATTCTTGTCCTTTAAATTATAAACATTTAAAAATTTAATAAAAAATCAAGATGCAATTTAAATTAATCAAAAAATTTAAAATGCTCAAAATTGTAGTTAAGATTTTAAAGCCATAAAAATTTTAAATATAAAAGATTATGTAAATTACACAACAAAAAGCCGTATTTATAATATGATTTTTGTTATAAATTTATCTACACCATAAATTATAAATATAAAAGTTGTAAATTCAAAACACACAAAAATACACATAAAATTTATCAATAACAATGGTCACTTTATTTCAAAATTTCACTAACTTATCATACCATGAAATTAATAATCTAAAATTCACGTTACACTTACAGATCTGAAAACCTCTGTAAAATACGGGGAAAAACACTTAGTTAACAAGTAAAACTTTTTCTAAGAAGGGGTTATAACGAACTAAACGACTTTGCTAAGATTCAGATCTCAAAAAAAAAATAGAATATGTGACCACAAAACACTATGTTTAAAGAGAGAGAGAGAGAGAAGAGAGAGAGAGAGAAGGTGGGGATTCGACTGGTAAACCGTTTGGGTGCGAGGTTTTATAGAATTGGGAAACACGTGAAAAATTCATCAAAGAACAAAGAATTTTTGAACTGTAATACAAAAGAAGTTCTTGACTTCAAAGTCATAGAACGTCAAAAAGAAAGACACTGGGAATGATACAATGGGCAAAATGTTTGTTAAAAAATCACTAATAAGGAGATGTTTTGAACTCAATCTTACAAAACAGATTTTGAGGGAATGAACAATACAGAGAACATGAGTCAAAGATTTTATAGACGAAAAGAGAGGGAGAAAAAGAAACCTAATGAGAAGTAACAATGAAAAATATTTGTTAATCTAAAAGGAGACATGACGAAATAAATGTTTATTTTGGTGGGCGACAACAGACAAATAGACAGCCAAACAGAAAGAGAAAGTCTGCTATTAAAATAAACCAACGATCAAGGAATAGAGGATATTTCTCAAACTATTTTTAAGTTACATCAGTTCTTTTGAGATCTTGCCACAAAGATGATACGCAACTTATATTCCTCCACTTTCTGAAAAGATAGAAAAAAACCTAAATCAAGTCACACTTGAAACTTCATCGCATATATAATAGATTTATTAAAAAAAGATAGGTTATATACGAAAAAAGTATATATAAAAGAGTCATCTATATATAAGAGCATATAGGTATAGAATATAATGATTATATAGTATAATATGCCAACTATATATATATATATAAAGTATTATGTTATAATACTGATAATATTTTATATATAATATATGTTTGAATATATCTGTAGACAGACCAAACGAGAGAGAGATGCAAAATAAAACTGATGTATCTTCTGCAGATTTCACATATGAATCGAATTGTAACTCAACTCAACACATAAAAATGTTATTGGATTATACGATGAAACCTAAGAAATTTTTTATTATAAGAAATTAACGGTTAATCGCCCTAAATCAACATTTCTCTGAATGCATTTTGAAAGGTTATATCAATGGAATCAATTAAAAAGATGCCAATCTTATCAACTCAAGGTGCAATTAAGCCTATCTTGCCCGTAAAGGGAGTTTTTAAAATTATCGTATCAACTCCGCTGGTTTTCTACATTATTTGAAGGCAAATGCATCACAACCATTCTTTTTGAGATAGAACATCAACTCCATAATGTTATGGACATGATGCATTTTGTAAAGAAGCACATCATGGAGAATATGAAACACTATGGAAATGATTATTTGCTGGTCACTTGCAGTAAAATACCTCGTCTACATGTATTTGAAACCATGGCTGGTCACTTGTCCTGGGTTTGATGGCCTTCCTTGGGATATACTTACTACAATAGCCATCAGCGTTTCATTTAACTTCTGGGAAGCTGGATCTGATATAGCATCTGAAATATCAAGTGCCTGACAAGCTTCAATAATGCGATCCCAATTGGCCCTAGGTTTCAGCCATACCATTTTTCCAACGGTTACATTAGGAGCATATTGATTGACAGATGTATCCATCTCAACAGAACATTGGACAGAAGTGCCTAATTGTTCGTAGACCTTGGATTTGATGATAGCTGGAACATCTGTGAGGTCTAATCTCTAAGTTCTTAGCAGTTTTATCTCTGAAGGCTGATGTATGAAAAGAATCTGCCTGTCCTGTATTTCAGAGGCAGACAAAAATACTTTTTAACTTATGAATTCCTCATATTTTCTTCTTTTTTTTTTTAAATTAACAACACTGTTAGGTTTGAATCCAAGTGAGAAATGAATGAGTTCTATCATTCACATATGACTTCAGCAGTCGCATAGAATCGAGATTGAATTTGCTATGACATACTGCGCTGCTAAGAATAAGAACATATTTTAGCTCATACACCTTCCCTCGACCGTAATCCAAACTCGCTCTGTGGTCAGCAACTCGAGTCTTCCTCCTCCGCGGAATCTTGGGCATCTGCCCTAATATATGTAACATTATATCTGATGAATTCATGCATATTCTACTATTTCCGTACTACAGTAACACTCACCAGAAGCCTGTACTTGTAATAGCTAAAATAATCTCTCCAATTTTCTCTGTCCTTGGGCTCTTATATAAGGATTTAAATATTCCAAAATAATCTGATCACTTTGGTTATTGCCTCAAAAATTAGGCGCTCAAATTTGTAGCTAATATTCGTATTGCCTTTATTGTTTTTATCGACTCCTTACTTTCATTATTTCTCTTATTACTACAACAAAAACAGCCGTTAGTATTAGTAATACTACAGTTTTTGTTATTAAACTTTATCCTTGCTTTAAGTTCATTATCATTATTCAGTCCACTGAAGTGGTGACAACGCAAATTACAGCACCCATGTTATTGGTTCTGTGTGAGAACAATGGTAATTTATTTCAAACTTCTGCATAAAAAAGAAATTTTGATTCAAAATTACACAGAGAGTGGACACGCCAGAGAAGAGCTCGGAAAAATACGGGGAAAAATCCTTAGTTAACAAGTAAAAGTTTGGGGAAAGAAGGGGGTTGCGTGATAATGGGGTTGTGTTGGTTGAAGAGACAACCCGACACAAAAATAGAAAATGAGAAATGGAGAGAGAGAGAGAGAGAGAGAGAGAGAGAGAGAGAGAGAGAGAGAGAGAGAGAGAGGTGGGGATCAGAGGTATCAACCTAGGATGGGAGGTTTCATAGAATTGGGAAATTTGTGATTAAATAGAGATCAAAGAACGAAAGAATAAAGGTATACTGTAATAAAAAAGAATCTGTTGATAATCAAAGTCAGGGTTGTCAAGAAAAAGAAAGACACTGGGGAATGTACAAAGGGCAAATGAGAATAGTTAAAAAAAAAAAAAAGGAGAGATGCATGGGGGCAAGGGTCACAAAAGTGAGATTTTGGAGGGATGTGAAGTGCAAAGAGAAATGGAGTATATAAAGATTCTTACGGAGGAAAAGAGAGGGAGAAAAAGAAACATAATGAGAAGTAAGACACAAGAATGAATAAATATTATGTTCTCTAAAAAGGAGACATGACGGAGAAATAAATGTTTATTTTGATGGGCGGACTAACAGACAAATAGACAGCCAAACAGAAAGAGAAAGCAAATAGAAGAATGCTATATAAAAATAAACCAACGATCAAGGAATAGAGGATATTTCTCAAACTATTTTTAAGACATCTCGTCACTTCTCCAGATTTTCCACAGTGAAGAGGAGACGCAACTTCTATATTCCTCCAATTTCTGTGGCAAAGATAGAAATTAAAAACCTACAATCAAGTCACACTTGAAACTTCATCGCATATCATAATAGATTTATTAATAAAGATAGGTTACAAACGAAAAA
>NC_089766.1:28848282-28895782 GCF_040412425.1 Macrobrachium rosenbergii | reverse complement strand
AGGCTCTCCTAAAACCGCTTCCATTCACTGTTCATTACTTCACTAAACACTCTTATATTGACAAAATTTTCTCCAGCCACACTTCACTTTACTTTAAAAAATCCTTTGACCAACTTATTTGTGTCCTTTCAGCTACCAACAGTTTTCCTGACACATCAACAAGCACTACCCATATTCATTCCCGAAATCCGTTATTCTTTTTTTTCTTTTTTTTTTTTTACTGCATTCTGCGCAGTGGATAACTTGTCTTTCATGTCAGTTATTCCAGTCATCTCCAGCACACACGCTCCTCTAGCATATCAATGTACAGTTCCCCTTCGAACTATATTCAAGCCCAGCCACAATCACTAAACTTCCTTTTTATTTAATTTTATTTAATTTTCTCCAATATTTTGCAAAGTGAATCCATTGGTTTGGCCGTGAAAACCCCCTTCTCCCAGTCCTAAAATGACCCACAACACACACACTGTGGTGAGAGTGATACTGTTTATTCCCAATTCTGAGAGGGCAGGAAATTTTAGAGAGCAACAATCTATTCCTACCTGGGTAGAAAGAATCTGAAAAGATGGTTGTGCTAGGTGATTTAATTGCAAAGGTGGTGACAGGGAGAGACTGGGTTTTTGGCAAGTGGGCTTTTGGCAAGAACAGAGTTCTTGAGAATGAACAGAATTTAGTACTAATGTAGTCTGAAGGGCAACTAGTTGTTGGAAATACTTGGTTCCAAAAGCAAAATATTCATAAATAGACAAAAATATGACAGACAGATTTGAATGATATTGGAGTGACAGTCGTGAATAGGAGTAAGCCAACAATGATTGTGAAAAGTAACTCGGGGGATGCAAGGCCAGCAATTAAGAGGAGGTTGAAGAATGAAAAGAAACCAAAAATACTTGTGTGTTTATAAGTGAAGTGAAAGGATAATTTAGTGCATGACTAGGGTGTGTAAGATTCGCCTCAAAGAGGGAGAGGCTCAAAAATAAAAATAGTTGAGAGGAATAACTGTTTCTTGTAAAGATGTTACAGGGTATTAAGAACTATAGGACCACAACATTACCAAAGCATGTTGATGAAGGTGTAGGAAAGGATTTTGATTAGGTAGTAAGAAAGATACTAGAAGGACTGGGGATTTTGATTGGGTAGTAAGATAGATACCAGAGGGACAGATGATTTGATTGGTTAGTAAGATAGATACCAGAAAGACAGGATTTTGATTCGTTAGTAAGAGAGATACTAGAAGGCCTGAGGATTTTGACTGGGTAGTAAGACAGGACCTAGAAGGACTGAGGATTCTAATTAGGTGGTAAGAGAGATACTTGAAGGACTGGAGATTTTGACTGGGTGGTAAGAAAGATACCAGAAGGACTGACAGCAGAAGAGCAGTATTCGTTCAGACAAGGAAGTAGGTGTGGGGATCAAGCGTATGATAACCGTATTAGAACATTTGGGACGCCTACATGATTAACGAACCCTCTCCTTGTCAAACTGCCTGGTCAGCGGTCACTGCGACTTTCCAAACAGCATTCTGGCTTCTGGCTCAAGTAAATCCCCCCCTCTCTCTCTCTCTCTCTCTCTCTCTCTCTCTCTCTCCTCAGTCTTGCAAACCATGGAATTCTGAAGCATTTCTGGTAATTCCACCAATGACGATGGGGCTGTTCGGTCACCAAGTTTCCTGAATAATTACTAAAAAAAAAAAAAAAAAAAAAAAAAAAGGAGTGCACCTTTGCTTTTTCCACTCCCTTTGGAAGAAGAAAGGTCGGATGAAAGCTTAGAAAAAATCAATAGTGTCAGCAAACTTTTAATCTACTATTAATCTAAACATACAATTATTTATCTATCTATTTGCGCATACATACATACATACGTACAAGTTATACCAGGTGTTTTCATGAGTTTATTTTCAGCACATCCTCTCGGTGCTGAAGATTGTGTAAAATAAAGACACGGAACTGTTCATTAAACGTTAATCTTAATTTTTTTCTTTCAAAGATTTGCTGATATTTTGGTCATGTGACTTTTTTACTTTCGCGCTATTACATATATCTTGACTGTCATTCCAAGCCGACAGGGCCACTGACTTGGAGCTCAAGCTTCCAAAGAATATGGTGTTCATAGGAAGATGTAAGAGGAGGTGAAGGGAAATATGGAAAGAAGAGTCTACTTAACAAAAACAATTAATTAATATAGATAAAATGAATGTCAGGTCTACCATTATATGAATAATCTCCGAAACGCTTTCTGATGGAAGGAACTCTTACACAAATTGCGCGACTGTAGATGGTTTGTAAGTTCCACTGATCCAATCTCCGAGATAAGAAGTCAGTCATGGTCAGTGATGAAAGTTCACAGAAAACATGTTTTATAGCTTTCTCCAAGCCCATGTAACATGTATATGTTCAAATGAATAATGATACATGGTGGTCTATTTTCTTTGATTTGAGAACATATCATCGCCTGTTTTTTCTAAATATACCAGATACCTCTTAATGTTCATTCACTCATTCAATATTTAATACTAAACTATGTTACTTTATTTTATCTCAGGATCTACAATTAGTAGCTGTAGTTTCTGGTGCGGCAAATTTCCCATGAAAATACCACTCATAATTTACCTTTCACTCGTTCACTGTTCTGTATTCTTTCGTAATTCCTTCCTTCCTGATAAAGAAGCTCAAATTGAAGTCACCGTTGATCATCAAACTGACGTTTATTTTTCCCCAAAAGAAAAACTTCCCGAAAAGGTGAGCTCTGTCAGGGCTGTCACATTCAGACTGGTGTTCCAAACTCATGCATCAAACCTTTTGTTGTGAGATTTCCTCCAGGACTTTCGAATGGAGAAAAGGGTTCCCTGGGCTCTCTCCTTATAAATTATGGGAAAGATGGAATAATGAGGCGTCTGTTCCTTAAATGACTTATTCTCTATTTTTGCAATTATGAATTATTCCGTTGTTATTTTTATTATTATTATTATTATATTATTATTATTATTATATATTATATTTCTACGTTTCTTGTTATTTTGGTATTACTTTCTATTATTACTGTGATTAATATCATTGTAGAGTTTTGCAATTTTCAATATTCGTATTTAACCTTCTGGACCTGACTTCTGTAACCACCTACGGTCCCCAGATGGAAATTAATCGTCTGCAATCTGTATTTTTTTATTGTTATCATTTTCAAATTTTTCTATTTTTCTCCATATAATTACTGTCATTATCATTATTATGAATTCTATTTTTTCTACTTCTTCAGCAACTGTGTGGATACTGCCGATAATTATTTTTATCATATTATTATTATTATTATTATTATTATTATTATTATTATTATTATTATTATTATTATTATTATTATTATTATGTTATTGTGTGTGTGTATAACTAGGCAGTGGAGGCATCTTGGAGTCTCCCTACGTACGAAGTTTTATGGAAAGATTTTGATTCTCTTGATGAAAATGGAGAAAGGGGGATACTTTCCGATACTTGGGTTTTTTATACATAAATTGCTTGTCTACCCTCTCCAACCCCGTAGAGGGGTAGTGCCGTCAGTGTACCTCATGCGGTGCACTGTAGGCATTACGGTTCTTTGCAGCGTCCCTTCGGCCGCTGCAACCCTTTTCATTCCTTTTACTGTACCTCCGTTCATATTCTCTTTCTTCCATCTTACTTTCCCTCTATGAATTGTTCCTTAGATGCAACTGCTTACTGTCAATTTCTGTTTCAGACCTGGATAAACCTCATGTATGCATATATATATATATATATATATATATATATATATATATATATATATATATATATAAACACCTCTACATAATTTAATATACCAGGAATGCTTACATCTACCTCATTGGGATCATCATGCCTTATTTGGATGGTAATTTTGTGACAGTGGGCTCTTAAAGTCACACATCCGAGAAAGATAAAAATTGATTCAGACAGTTGTTCATATTTCTGTCGAATGCAGAAAGAGAGAGAGAGAGAGAGAGAGAGAGAGAGAGAGAGAGAGAGAGAGAGAATCTGAGGAGAACGAGGCGTGTCCTTAAACCGTCCAGGAAGAAAGTGGAGAAGGTCATCCCAGCATCTTTGGCATCAGAAAGAACTCCGGGAATCTCTTTTGGCCTCTTTCCCTCCCGAAGTCAGTTACTCGACCGCACTTGCTCAACTGGCGCATCTTTTGCGAAGCGAGTTGCGACAGATCAGGAATGGATATTTCAGAGAGAAAAGACTTTTGCTATTTCAACTCAGTTTACATACGTGTCAGAAAACTGATTGTTTCTGATATACATATATAAATATCCTTTAGCGATAAAAGTATATCATGAACGAACACACGAACGCAGCAGAATATAACCGAAGTACACTTATACTTGTACAGACACACACGCGCACATCTCTTCTGCTTACCTGCCATCCCCGCACTCACACATTTTTTTCGCTAATTCATATTTTTGAATGCAGGCGGAAACTAATATTCACGTTTAAATTTTTGCTCATTTATTTCAGTCATTCATTTTCATGTCATTAATCATAAAAATTTTAAAACATTTTAGCTTTTAGGGAGAAATTTTTACTTCATTTTCATTGTTCATACCTATTCACTGGTTGTGTCATGGACCTCCTTTTGTCCTGTGACACTTGTTGGTCACCAATTAAGGACAGTTGTTCGAAGACTAACCTTTGATTTGTCACTCTTGTGCTCACTCATTTGCATAACGTCTCCCATTGTGTCTTGCAAGTGCACATCTGTCTTACCCTTTGCTTATTACAATCCCGGTACTTCTGTGACAGATGTCACAGCAGATGACAGCCCCCACGCTGCACTGAACTAACCTCTTGCAGTACAAATAACTCCTTCAGGTATTTTCTGGAGGAGAATGTCAGCCTGGAAGAAGAAGCCAGTGAGAAGCCGCCCTCGGGAATAGGATCCACGAGGACTCCATTCCATCAGGCGTTCACGTCTTGCTAACAATGGAGGCTGTGAAGGCAGAACTTGGCACTGGGCGACACTGGCATTTGCAGAGGAGGGTCACAAGGTGTTCTTGCCTAACAAAACGCCCCATAGGGAGCAGTCCCGTCAGTGTACCTCATTGGCGCACTGTAGCCATTACTTAAGGTTATTAGCAGCGTCCCTTCGGCTTCTAGCTGTAAACCCTCTCAATCCGTTTATTGTGCCTCCGTCCGTATTCTCTTTCTCCGTCTTACTTTCCACCCTCTCCTTACAATTGTTTCCTAGTGCAAGTGTGAGGTTTTCCTCCTGTTACACATTCAAACCTTCTTCACCCTCAATATCCCTTTCGGTGCTAATTGACCTCATGGGTCCCAGTGCTTGGCCTTTGGCCTAAATAGTTTATTCTATCTATCGGTTGTGTTTTCAAGTGATCCTGACATGTGCATGCATAATTAGGTCCTGATTTTTGTAATGATGCACAGCCCTCCCTGTGGCAATCTAGAGGTTGAAAAAGGACACAGAGGTTTCTCCCCCTCTTGAATCCCCGTGGGTGTGATGAGCCTGATCGGACCAGTTTCGTTTGTTTGGGAAATAATTATCGTACACAGACCCTACCGTCAGGAGTACCAATCTAAAATCAGCTGATTATCTTTATTTGTTTAAGGCATCAAAATATCAAACAAGAGGCGATAACGTAGCAAAGACATAATTACTGTTAAGAAAAAACAAGTAAAAATTGGGCCAAAGTTTCTTCGGCGCAATCGATTTTCCTGTACAGTATACTCGTATAATGCTTTATGAAACTCTCAGCCACGGCCCATGAAACTCAGCCGCGGCTGCCCATGAAACTTTCATCCACGGCCAGGTGGTGGCCTGTGCTGTTGGCACCTATACTGGTACCAGACGCACGGACATCACTAACTTTAGTCTTAAATAAAATAAAAACTATTGAGGCTAGAGGGACGCGAATTGATATTTTTGATGATTGGACGGTGGATGATCAACATATCAATTTGCAGCCCTCTAGCCTCAGTAGTTTTTAAGATCAGAGGGCGGACAGAAAAAGTGCGGACGGACGGGCAAAGCCATCTCAATAGTTTTCTTTTACACAAAACCAAAAACGGAACATGAACGTCAGTGCACTAGAGTTATAAGGACGCGAGATTTTTACCTTATTTCAGACACAGCAATATAATAACTGTGAGGGTCAAAGTCATCTGACTGCACATATATCCTATACAAGAAAATGAAGAAGTTGACGGACCGCTATGGCTGAATGACAGGT
The DNA here is from genome assembly GCF_040412425.1 of Macrobrachium rosenbergii. Taxonomy (NCBI): domain Eukaryota; kingdom Metazoa; phylum Arthropoda; class Malacostraca; order Decapoda; family Palaemonidae; genus Macrobrachium; species Macrobrachium rosenbergii. Next base: position 28,889,547 of record NC_089766.1, on the reverse strand, counting down.
CAAAGGCAATTAACCCTTCCTGTGTGTTTCTGGTTCTTTTCAGGCTTTTAATGTCAGCACTTGATCATTTGGGCCAATTTAAATACATTTGCTTTTCATTTTCGTTTCCGTCATTTCACATAATGTTTGCAATTGATGGTGTTCTTTTCATATTGAACGTGTGAGGGGAAGTGTCACAGTACCTACCATTTTCCCTCCAAATCATCCATGGCTGAAGTTTTGTTTCTTATTTGATTGCCAGTTGCATTCTCACGCATATATAAAGTTCTCTCCTGAAGTATGAAGTTCGTGTCATTGGGGGCCTTGCTCTGCAAGATTGTAGAGTGCAGGTTAGACCGTCCAGGCGTTACTGAGCATGTTGAGACGTCACTAGAAGCTGACCGTAAGAAGAAAACCTGGAATACAATTAAATGAAGAGTCACCATGACAAATTTCACATTCGGAATTTCCTTTCGCCTCTGATTCGATCTGCGTCCATACATGAACAAGAAGCTGTGGTCGCCGGTCGCGGTCGAGTAGTCGAGATTAAAAGGACTGCCCAGGGGAAGAGCACCTTAATCCAGGTTGAGAGAGCTTCCTTGTTCTTCACTGTGGTAAGGTCAAATGCTGACTCATGACTTTTCTTCGTCTTAACCTCGACCAAAAGCAGCCAGACGATGACATGCACGAGACTGTCCTTGTTTTGGTCAGAGGCGGACTAACCCTGTACTCTATCAATCCTGTTGCTCTACACCCTGTTGTATTAATCGACGTAAGAGATAGAAGTCTATCACACCTTCCTCTTCTATCTGTTAACCATTGGTGGTCCTTCTCGTTAGGAGAATAATCACCCCTATTATGTTCTAAAATCTATTTCCTCCAGGAAACCCAGCTACAGACAGAAGTGATGCCCTGTAGAGATGACAAACATACACCATGAGGGAGCCGTCATGGTGAGCCGGTGACTCAGATTCACCCAAGTAAAAATTTACTAGTACCTAAGGCTGTGTAATGTCAGCGAAAGCAGCAGTTTTTCAGGGCTTCCTAAGAGGTGTTAAGACCTCTATTTTCCAACTCTCACCTACAGTCAACATCATCCAAGCTCAAATAAGTAACAGGACCAACTCACCCAACCAGATAACTTGAAATGCACTGCTAACTGGCTCCTCGCTAATATTTATGTCTGTGCGGCCCGTTCATTGACAGAACTGAGGGCAAATGAATGAGGTACCAAAACGAAAGAGCCAAAGTTTTGGCCAGTACAGAATTCTGAATATTTTCGAGATTCACTCTTGGCATAGCAATTAACCAGGTAGTCACCTCAACGTGATATCAGCTTGCTTCACACCATGGGCCATATCATTCAATGTACAAGGAACACACCTGCTGTGATGACATAAGTGTGACTCCCTCCTTATATATGTAGGTGATTGGGAGGCTTCATTAAACTGTTAACACATTTGAAGTTTGTCGATGGACTGAATCTGTGATCGAATATCAGTCAATACCAGTTCATGAGAAGAAACCAGCATTGTCATCCAATGCAACAGTCAAAAATAGTAATAAAAGTTCTTATGACTAAGGTGAATTGAAGAGGGTCTAGAAGATTTTACATTGCACTTTAAAAGAAGTTGTGAAAAACAATTGCTTTAAAACCCTGGTCAGAATTTCCAGTTGATATATGAATTAACTAACCTGAGGAAAATGGCAAGTTAAACAATTCACAGACTAAAGGTCATTTTCATTAGGTGCAAAAGTCTTGGAATGAAATTCCTGTAACGTCCTGTATTAATTTCATAATGAAAAGGGGAATATCAAGCTGCCTTGAACGCTGTGCTGCCACTTAATCATTTACATATTACTGTCCTCCCACGCGGTTCGAATTCTAGATGTAAACTTGTATAAATCAGTGTAACATGACTGAATTAGGTACACCTTACGGCTTTTCATTGTAAATGCATAATCTTATGCAAAGACGGGATCATGTTCAATTTCAGTTTATAATAATATTTGTACACTTTAAATAATTATTCGTTACCTCAGTTTATTTAGACAATGACTGTATTACATATTGACATATCATTACGACATCATTAAACCATTTTTTGTTCAAGGCAATTCATAGAACTTTACTATTGTTTTATACCAATAAAAAGTTTAATACAATTAATTTCCTGTGTTCTATAAAAGTAAAATCCTGCATATATATCAACATTCTGAGAAAAAATTGTCAAACTTTAGACAGATCGATGACGTGCTGTCGGTAATATGCAACCTAACCTCAATTTCTATTGCGCGTCAAAGCATTTAATTTTCTAAAAATAATATATTTATCATAGATTACATCAGTGCCTCATAAAAAGGGAACTTGAAGGTGACGGCATGACGCCTACTGAGTGGGATGGAGGCAAACGGAATATTTGAAGACTTCTGAGTATTAACAATGGAAGAAGCTGTTTTATAAATAATGACTCTGGGATGGTTAAGTCTTGAGGGTTGGCAGTATGACCGATGATACTAAAATTTTTGTTCTCAATGTAAGTTTTCCATTGTTTAGAATGCCTTCTGATATTGGAGTGTTCTGGGTTTGAGATTCTGCTCCCTGTACGAAAAATGACTCTCGACATGAATCTATGTGTACCTTAGGAAGCCTGCTGGTGGATTTCACGTACATCCCTGACATACATTTAGGGCAAATATATTTATAGATAACACCATAGGACACACAAGGACTAAGTTGATCTTTTAATTTAAAGAAAGAGCCAGTACTAAGGGATTTTTTGGAATTAAGTTGACTTTGATGGCTGAGATGAGTTCTTGAATAATTTGGGTAAATCATTTTGAAACGTTAGGTCATGGATATATGGGAAGCTTATTGTAAGAATTCATTTTTTGTAGTTAAACTTTAGGTCTTGTAGTAAACTGCTTATTTAGTAATTGGTGTAACTTTTTGTGGACTAGCTGGGGTGGAAAACAGTTACCTTTAAAGATGTTAATTAGAAATAAAATCTCATTGTGAAAGCCATTCCAGTTAGATGAGAGGACCTCCAGTCTATGGAGTGTAGAAATGATCTAACTCTTGAAAATAAAGATTGACTCAAATTATTCCAGGAACATTTCAGGCCATCAAATCAACTTAATTCCAAAAAATTCCCTTACTTTTGGCTCTTCGTTTAAATTAAAAGATCAACCGTGTTCTTATATGCCCTCTGGTGTTATCTACTATTATACTTGCCCTAAATATATTTAGGATCTACCAGTAGGCTTCTTAAGGCACGCACTAAGCACTGATTCACATCGGGTAATCAGTTTTCATACAGGGAGCAGATTTCGAACCTAGAGCACTCCAATATCAGGAACCATTCTAAACAATGCAAAACTCATATTGAGAACAAAGATTTTAGTATCGTCGGTCACACTGCCAACGCTCAAGACTTAACCATCATGGAGTCATTATTTACATAACATCTTGTACCATCATTAAATACTGAGGTGTTCACATCCAATGTATTTGGCTGAACCTCCTGCTGTGGTGTTTTGTTTTCAGTTAGTTCCTACTTGTCTCACCTCTAGGTTATTTATCTTTTACCTCATTTATTCTTAATTTTCGTTATAAATGTTTTTAAGTTATACTTATATTTTTGTCTCTTTTTTATGTGCAGCCCTGAAGATGTAATTCTGTTTAAACTATGACGCGTTGGCAATAAAATAAAAGAAATAATATATATATAATAAATGAAGCCCATAAAAACACTAGAAGGGTAGAAAGTTACAGCTAAATTTCGGAGACACACTGCATCTCCCTGTCTCCGAAATATAGCTATAACTTTCTACCCTTTTGAGATTTTTATGGGCTCCTTTTACTAGATGGAATTCTGTATTAGGAGAAAATATTTCACAGACACACACACACATATATATATAAATTATATATATCTATCTATCTATCTATCTATATATATATATATATATATATATATATATATATATATATATATATATATGTTTATATAAATCCAGAACTATGCATTTTACAAAAACTGGAATTAAAGTATACAAAGTCAGAAAATGTCATAACTCATTTTTAGCCGAACACTGCTGAATTATTTTTCTGACGATCCTTGGGGACTTCAGACTACGTTGTAAAAACAAAATTGACAAAATTGACAAAATGAGCGCAACAAACACATTTTAAATTAACATAAAAGGGTCGTTCATTTTCAGAAAACTGAATTAAGGCTTTTTCAACTCTGAATGAATTTTAAACCTTTTTTTACTGCATTCTCATGCCATGAAAAGAAACTAGATATTTTAGGAGAAATGCCATTATGCTACGGTAATGAAGAATGACGAAAAATAATTTATTTTTTCTGACTCATGCAAAACCCCTTTTGGAACTGTCTAAGTAATTGAAAATGAAAGCTCACACGCGCCATCACGAAACTATTCCTGAATGCCTAGAGGTGCATAACTAGTAAGGGATAATTAAGGATAGGTGGAAAAGATGGACAATGAATGACTCATCAATAAAGAAAAAACTTATTTTTTGTCCTTCGTACCCATTCTTTTAGTGAATACATTAAGAGGCGTGTGACGATTTTCGGTCATGTAATTCAGAAAAAAGTTATGTCCAATAATATTTTTCAGTATAATAACAACAGTATCAATAATAATAATAACACAAAACCAGTGAAGTACAATAAAAAATAACAAGCAAAACTGTAACACAGGAATACCAAAGATTCTGTGGTTATTCTAAGTTAAAGACTAAAAAGCAATAAGCAGAGAAAATTGTGAAAACAAAAATGCCTAACAATAAAGCCCTAAAATAAAAGATACCTTCCGAAAAATTGCTTAATTCATTCAGAAATGAGCCAATAATGTGTTAACACTCATCAAAACCGCGACAGTGCAGCACTTCTAGAAAATAGAAAAAAAACAGGGATATTGTGTTGTAAAATAAGCTTTGTTCAATGTTGTTCATGTGGGACATTATGTCCGGACTGTTACTTTTTTATTTTACACTCTCTCTCTCTCTCTCTCTCTCTCTCTCTCTCTCTCTCTCTCTCTGACTCTTACCATATGACTGTTGATAAAAACTTCCAGGCCATTCCATTCCAGCATTCCAAAACAAATCGTGGATTGGCAGCAGAGTCAGAGGAGAGAGGGAGGGAAGGAAAGGAGACACTAGGCCGCTGCAGGACGACCTCGGCATGGCGCAACCCAAGAGGTCATTAGTTATGGTGGTCCGTGTCAGTGGAGTCATGGTGCCAACTTTCGCTGATCCTCTCGCCCACAACTCCCTTTGCCTAACGATAAAGTCTTTGAGCTACTCTTTGGGGCTGGCTGGAAGTACGAGCCAAAGGCGATTCTAAATTTCTCACTTTCTTCTGTTCAACCAGGACTAAGATCGGTCAGCCAGAAAGCAGCCATTGCTTTATTTCTTCCCTCCTAAGCCTCTCGAGCCACACGACCCGTATACTGAAATGATGTTATCATTCTTTATTTGTAAATAGATTTTGTTTTAGTACACATTTTGCTGTATTGCATGAAACAAGAACTTACTAATATAGGTTATTTTATTTTCAGACTTGGCTGAAGAACATCCTACCGGAGGTTAGTGAAGAAATAAGGTGACTCCTGTTTTTCAATCATTAAGGAAAACTTTAATTAAACAAAGAAGCGACAAGGCTCACTTCATTACATGAAACTGGGAAAATTTTTCGATGCGAATATGTAATGTGAATCTGGTGATATTTTGTCTTCAGTATGTCAAAATGTCACATAATGTTATTAATAATTCAAAATACCAGTGACGCACATATATATTTATATATTCTGACCAATTTCGTCTTGGATAGCAAATAGCCCAACAGTGCTTTTCTAAATTAATTAAACTTTGTGTAAAATGTTGTAAATTGAATTCAACAAGATATATTACTTCAGATTTCTTATTGCCATGGCCTATCCCCTGTCACCAGTATTAAGTAGACCATAAAATGCAGCGTTTTCAAATGATTAAAAAATGACAGATGCAGATTCAAAAACAAGCGATGTCCGCATAAACTCCCCTTTGGAACTCGACCGCAAAAATGTTTATACCTGGATTTTTTTCTGAGCAGAATATCTGGCAATATTGTTCCATAAAATATGAAATGGTTATGGTTTGCTGACGACATGATATTTACTTGGCAGGGAAACGAAAATGTAAACACTTTCCTTGATAAACTAAATGAAGTGATGCCATCCATGAAATTCACTAAGGTGACTGAAAACGATTGGCTCCTTGCCTTTTCTGAGTGCTCTAAACCTGAAGGCAACAAAGGGTTAAAACTGACAATATATAGAAAACCTCCCGAAATATCCCCATTTGCACGTTTTTATTTTGATCACAGCAGTAAGGTTAAGATTCACATAATCATTTTGAAGAGTGTAGCCATGAATACATTGATGAATGAAGAAATCTCATGACAATACCGAAAGATGTGTTCTCATATTCCATGTAATTCGTGTGTCAAAATCTAAATTTGTCATAAGAAGTTTGAATAACAACATCAGCCTAGAAATGTAAACTTCATCCATTTTATATCAGAGGAAGTAAGTAAAATGTAGAGATTTCAAGGACTGTCTTTATATGGCCCGAATGACAAGAAGACAATCTTGGTTGCTATCTTACCATTAAGAAATATCCCCGTAGTGGGGAAGTGCCGTCAATGTACCTCACGCGGTGCACTGTAGGCATTACTTAAGGTTCTTTGCAGGGTGCCTTTGGCCCCTAGCTGCAATACCTTTCGTTCCTTTTACTGTGCCTACTTTCATATTCTCTTTCTTCCACCTTACTTTCCACCCTCTCCTGTTACACCTTTCAGGCCTTCTTACTGTCAATTTCCGCTTCAGCGGTGAGTGATCTCATTGGTCTCAGTGCTTGGCCTTTGGACTAAATTCTATATTCAATTCATTAAGAAATATCCAGGTGTGAAGTTCAGGTGTCCTTCGAAATACAAGACTTGTAAAGGTCACGTTCACCCTGTGTCATCTCAGGGCACTGACCTCAACTCTTCTTTCATGCTGCCCACGGCTTCTAACCTTCTACCGTTTATTTGCATTCTTTTTCCAAACTAGTACACAATGATATATCTGCTACTATGTTCTAACCCTCCTGAATGTCTAATTAAGATGAAACCAGTCCAAGGTTCATACGTTTAGTTCAGCTTCCCACGTCTACATTCATACATTAAATATATATATATATATATATATATATATATATATATATATATATATATATATGTGTGTGTGTGTGTGTGTGTGTGTGTGTGTGTGTGATGTGTATATATATGTGTAGTAATATATATATATATATATATATATATATATATATATATATATATATATATATATATATATATATATATATATATATATATATATATATATATATATATATATATATATATATATATATATATATAGTTCCTTCTCTGTACTTTACTCTTAATACTCAATTTAAGGGAGTTTTCTAAAAATGTAGGCTATCTCCTCAAAAAAAGGAGTCTAGTAAGAAATCTGTCTTTAAAACCATCTCTTCCAAACAACTCTTGGTAGATTGCTGCTTCAAGTTGTAAAACCAAATCGTGAAATTTTCCGAAAATTTCATAAAACGTAAATTGAAAATGTCAAAATTAAATCCAGGAGGTTGCAAGCAAATATAACAAATTACCAAGGTACAAAAGGAAAGAAAATCTTCAGGAACATACAGAAATTTAAAGCAGAGGTCACATATATTATTAACATGTAAATAAAGTATGACATATTAAACATTACTTCGCCAGGGTGGCAGATTCATCTGTGTCATATGCAAATTTTCATTTTTTCTGTATAATTTTCCGGAAAGGATAAAAGAAGAGAAAGTATTATTATTTAGACAGAGGTGACGACGAAGCATATAGCAATATGAATATTAGTTATTGCATCAAGCAACAGAAATATGTTCCGAAAACCTTTATGGAATTTTCCTACAAAATAAACGTATATTGCGATGACCACCAGCTATGGAGAATCAGCGGCCATTACCTGCTTTGTGAATATTTACTTCAAACCATTATGATCTTTTATTTCCAAGAAAGAAAAATGCAATAACGGAAGTTCTGTAGCTTCTGTTCTTATTTTTGAGAGTTCTTAGGCACTAAATAATATAACCAATAATACAAACATTTAACTAATATTTCCATGAATCCTAAAACAAATATTTATTATAATAAATGAAGTATTGCAATGGTGTATATGTTTTACCCCTTAATAAATAATATGCTTCAACGACAGCAATAATAATAATAATAATAATAATAATAATAATAATAATAATAATAATAATAATAATAATAATAATAATAATAATAATAATAATAATTTAGCTTCCTGGGAACTCAAGTTGATGAAGACTTGAATGAAGAGCTCAGAAAGAAAAGAAGGTAAGAAAGTGAAGAAAGGACAATGAAGAGGCTGACTGAAGAATAAGGGATCTATTTTGCATGTCATATGCAACAACTGACATCCTTTTTCTTTCGCTCCCATTCCACCGATAAAATCCCTTCCACATTGAAGGACGTCCTTGAAGAACCTCTCGTGAGGGATCAACTCTTCTTGTGAAGAAAAATATAAAAAATGTTAAATAATAATAAAGAAAAAAATACAGTCGTAAAATAAAAACTACAAATTACAATTTTACAATAATAATAAAGAAAACATACAATTGTAAAATAATAATAAAGAAAAAATACAATTGTACAGTAATAATGAAGAAAAAAATAAATATAAAATAATAATAATAATAATAATAATAATAATAATAATAATAATAATAATAATAAAGAAAAAAATACAAATGTAAAATAATAAGAAATATAAATGCCAAAATTATAATGAAAAAATACCAGATGTGAGATATATATTTGCATTTTATATACTATATGTATATACATATTATTTTTATTTATATATATTATACTGTTATATATATATACTTTATATATATATGTATATATATATGTTATATTATATTATATTTATTATATATGTATATATATATATATTTTTTATGTATTATATTATATATACTATATATGTATACATTTTATTATACTATATATATATATATATATATATATATATATATACTATATATATATATATACATATTATATATATATATATATATATATATATATATTATATATATATGAAGAAAATACGAATGTAAGTATAATAAAAGAAAAAAATACAAATGTAGGTATAGAAAAATATAAATTAAATAATAATAAAGAAAAAAATACAAATGTAATATAAAAGAAAAATACAAATGTAAATAACTAAGGAAAAATACAGATGTAATATAATAATAAAAATACAATGTGAAATGAAGTAAGAAAAAACTACAAAAAGTAAAATAATAATACAGAAAAACTACAAATGTAAAATAATACCAGAAAAACTACAAATATAAAATAACAATACAGAAAAAATACAAATGTAAGATAATAAAGAAATAATACAAATGCAAAATAACATTTATTAATAAAGATGAATACGAGCAACCCGGGACAAGGCAAAAAAAAAAAAAAAAAAAAAAGATTATTTAAAGACAAATTATCCCAAATAAAAACACTTATAAAAACGTTTACATGAATATAAACGTATGTGCTTTTATGTCACTTAACACCGTCTGACATTATGTTCGGCTAAGGCCACAGGAATAATTACAGAAAGAAGTACCAAGCACTTTCGTGTTACTCCAAAACACTACCACGAGAGAGAGAGAGGGAGAGAGGGAGAGAGAGAGAGAATGCGTTGAAATAACATGACAGCGCTTGTTATTTCCTTCTTTTATTTTTCCTGTGGTCTTAGCTGAACAAACGAACACATACCAACTGGAAACGTAACAAAAGAGTAAAAATGAGAAAAGATTATACGCCCATTATAAAGCCAAACAGCAAAATGAAAGCCGGACGTAAGAGCAACATATCAGTGACCCTTCGCAGAGATAAATCTGAATATTTCAATTGTTCCTCCTCAAAAATTGAAGGGAGATCTTTTGAGTTTCCCGAAAGTTAAAAAACGAAAAATTTCTTGGAAACTTAATTTTACCGGAAATTCAAGGATAAATTTGACAGAAAACAAAAAAAACCCCAAGAAGAAAATCGTTAGCAAATGAATAATGAAGAGACTGAAGACAAAAAAAAAAATGGAACACAAAGAGAAACCGAACGAAGTAATCATTATTTGATGAAAAAAATCTAACAAACATATCAGAAAACAATAAAAAAAAAGAGAATAAATAGAATTTAACAGGAAAAAATATAGTACGGAAATTAGTCTCAAAGCAAGCTAGTCCTCAGTCGCTATAAGAGATTATTTCCACTAAGAAATAGGAAAACATTCACACTCCTTTACAGACTGGGAACAGGGAACAACGTCGAATAGAATATAAAATTTAGGCCAAGCATTGGGATCTATGAGGTCATTCAGCGCTAAAACGGAAATTGACAGTAAAAAAGTGTGAAAGGCGTAACAGGAGGAAAACCTCAACGCAGTTGCACTATGAAATATTGTTTAGGAGAGGGTTAAGGAAAGTAAGATGGAAGAAAGAGAACGTGAACAGAGGTACAGTAAAAGGAATGAAAGGGATTGCAGCTATGTTTCGAAGGAACGCTACAAAGAACCTTAACTAATGCCTACAGCTCACCGCAAGAGGTGCACTGTATGCACTACCCCATACGGGGAGGTGGGGTTGGGTAGAACGTCGAAGATATGCAAATGGACGAACTCCATTTTCTGCTCGGGAAGACTCTGGATGCTGATACGGCTCATCCATCTCTTCACTGGTAAAGATATGATCTACAACAATGAAGACGAAAGGGCAATACTGCAGTGAGAACAGGGCAATAGATCACGCATAACTATCAATCAGTCATCGGTAAAGTGACCGGAGAGAGAGAGAGAGAGAGAGAGAGAGAGAGAGAGAGGTGGGGATCTGTGTGCATATGCACTGAGAATATTTTAACTGTTGATGTTTAATTTCCATTAAATTGGTCAAGATGAAAACACTTACATTCCATAACATTACTCTCTCTCTCTAAATGGTCACTTTACCGATGATTGGTCGATAGTTTGGAGTTACGCATGATATATTGCCCTCCTCTTGAAGCTGACTCTCATAACGCCATTGCAAGAAAGGCTTTGGATGTCCCTTCCCTCTCAGCGTCTGTCTCGTGTTCTCAGGCCTCGTTTATATATATAATTAATATTATGCCGCCTTTAACCTTTGGTAAACAGACCTTTAAGAATGCACTTCTCGACGAACATCTCGAGTGTTAAGAATGAAAGCATGTATAGATGGAACAGAGTAGGATATGAAAGTTAGGCCAAAGACCAAGCGCTGGCACCTATACGGTCATTCAACGGTTAAAAGGAAACTGACAGAAAGAAGGTTACAAAGGTATAACAGGAGGAAAACCTCGCAGTTGCACTTGAAACAATTTTTTAGAGAGGGTGGAAAGTCAGATGAAAGAATGAGGATATGAACAGAGGTACAGTAAAAAAAATGAGAGAGGTTGCAGCTAGTGACCGAAGGCACGCTGCAAAGACCCTTAAGTAATGCCTACAGTGCACCACGTGAGGTGCAGTGACGGCATTAACCCCTTACGGGAGAGAGCATGTATCAGTGCCATTCAGAGTCTAATAAGCCATTTAATTAAAAAGCTTGTTGTATTTCTTTCTGGAACGACAGGACTTTGTGTCGTTGAGACAGACACCAGACAAGCTGCTTCGAAACTCTCATTGAGAAACAGCAACAAAACATCCTGAGAACTTTCACGAGACAACTTCAGTGATTCGGCGAAGGAAAAAACTACCGACCTCACTGCCACGAAAACTAGTAACTAACGACAGAATACCAGTAAAAAATGCGCCGAAGTTTCTTCGGCGCAATCGAGTTTTCTATACAGCGTACAGTGCTGTATGAAACTCTCAGCCTCGGCCCATGAAACTTCCAGCAATGGCCCGGTGGTGGCCTGTGTTGTTCGCACCTACAGTATAGCGGTGCCAGACGCACGTTCATGGCTAACTTTCACCTGAAATAGAATCAAAACTACTGAGGCTAGAGGGTTGCAATTTGGTGTGTTAGATGATTGGAGGGTGGATGATCAACACAGCAATGTGCAGCCTTCTAGCCTCGGTAGTTTTTGAGATCTGAGGGCGGACAGAAAAAGTGTGGATGGACAGACAAAGCCATCTCAATAGTTTTCTTTTGCAGAAAACTACAACTGTTCCCAGGAAAGAATTGCTAAAGTGAGAGGAATAGAAAGGCGGGAAAACAAGTCAGTGACGCTCCAAAGCCTTTCCCTCTTCACAGAAAGCATCTGCCTGAGGTCGTTTCGTCCTTTTCTTCGGGTTATGGGACTCTCTCTCTCTCTCTCTCTCTCTCTCTCTCTCTCTCATCACCTCTTGTGATTCTGAAGTTTTCTGTTCGTGTTTACCTACAGGCTTCATCTGTTGGTAACTGGGACTATTTATTGCTTTTGTTTATATAAAAACAATGTAGACCCTTTCTTTCGTTTCGTAATGATAGAATAAAATAGAATTTAGGCCAAAGGACAAGCCTGGGATCTGAAGGTCATTCAGCTTTGAAAGGAAAACTGAGTAAGAGGTTTGAAAGGTGTAACAGGAGGAAAACCTCGCAGTTGCACTATGAACCAGTTGTCAGGAGAGGGTGGAAAGTAAGAAAGAAAAGAATATGAACGGAGGTACAGTAAAAGGAATGAAAGGGTTGCAGCTAGGGGCCGAAGGGACGCTGCCAAGATCCTTAAGTAATGCCTACAGTGCACTGAATCAGGTGCACTGACGGCACTAACCCCTACTTGGGTTTCGTAAGGATGAACGCGCACTGGAGTTAAACATGTTGGCAACTTATCGCATACATACCACAAACAAGTTGAATATAAGTCAGCGACATATTGGTGGTCCTGATAAGTGCTTCATATGGTTATCCGGTGTTTGCCAGAGATTTGTCCTCAACTTATGGTCGCTGACTTGTTTTCAACCCGTTTGTGCCTAAAATGTATCGAATTGTATAACAATACAATACGATTCTTTTGACTTCCAAAATATCCTGTTACCTTCGCACAGATGGCGCAGCCACCTTGTTTCTGCAATGGCCTGCAATGAATCTATTATTACTCTTGGTGACAGATCATCATATAAAACAAAGGAATATAAAATTTAGGCCAAAGGCCAAGCGCTGGAACCTGTGAGGTCATTTAGCGCTGACAGGGGAAACTAAGGGTAGAAGGTTTGAAAGGTGTAACAGGAGGAAAACCTCGCAGTTGCACTAGGAAACAATTTTTAGAGAGGGGTGAAAGTCAGATGAAAGAAAGAGAATAAGAACGGAGGTATAGTAAAAGAAACGAGAATGGTTGCAGCTAGGGCCGAAGGGACACTGCAAAGACCCTTAAGTAATGCCTACAGTGCACCGTGTGTGGCGCACTGACGGCCCTTAAAGCTCCTACGGGGGTGACAGAACATAGCAGATACCTATCACATTAATGCTAATGTTCATAACCTTTCAAAGTAAGCGTTGAAGCAAGTATGTCCAGCCCGTTCTTGCACTTCTCTCACGTCCAGGAATATTTTCCTAGTACAAATAAACCAGCCCTCATTATTACAGGCTAATCTACTGTTTTGGCTTTTTTCCTGAAATATTTGGTAGACATTGGTTGTTTACCTATTGTCGTTCATCTTTTGGAAGGTCAAGTTGCCTCTTTATCATCAACAGCTGTTAGCACCAGTTGCGTTTCCTGCTTTTTATAAATTCTTCTTGGATACGAACAGATGGAAAGTCCACAACGCGCAGATGCTGCCAAAGTTGAAAAATACCCTGTTAAGGAGAGACGAATTCTGAAAGTGCATGAAAAACGCAACTTGGAATTTTATTTACCATCGGTATCCGTCAACTCTTCATACTGTTATGATTCACAGGATAATAAATTATTCTCTCATTATCAAAAGGTAAACAGAAAATAAAATCTCTCTTAACCTCGTCCGACTTCACAAAGGAAGAATAAAATTGAGGCCTCAAGAAATAAGACGAACCTCAATTGTGTATATATATATATATATATATATATATATATATATATATATATATATATATATATATATATATATATATATATATATATATATATATATATATACATGTATATATATATATATATATATATATATATACATGTATATGCATATATATATATATATATATATATATATATATATATATATACTTTATATATATATATATATGTATATATATATATATATATATATATATATATATATATATATATATATGTATATATATAATCAATCTATATATTTATCTCTCTCTCTCTGTATATATAAATTATATATATATATATATATATATATATATATATATATATATATATATATATATACTCTTTCTGCTATATATATATATATATATATATATATATATATATATATATATATATATATATAGTATGTTTCTATATGTTCATTCTATGGGAAAACTATCCAAATATTTCTTTAGAGTATTCGTTAAGCTGTCAAAAAATGCCTAAGGCTTGAGGGATGACTGATCTCTCTCTTCTTTAGAAAAGGAAAGAAAAATTCCTGTCATAGCGATACAACTAAATAAGTCTCCAAAAGAAATGTCAAATGAAATAAAATAAAAGCTGCAACATTTAAATTTACAATTAAAAGGCCAAATCTTAAATATCTTTTTCTGTTTTATGTTACTATAATAATAATAATAATAATAATAATAATAATAATAATAATAATAATAATAATAATAATAATATAACAATATAATATAATAATAAACAAATTCACGGTTGTGCACGTACTTCACAAAACTTTGCTTTAGACTATAATCCACCGGCTATTTGTGAAGATTAATTCATATAACAACCGCGTCCTACGCAAAAATGTAATTGGATTCTATGCAAATGTCAACGTACAAACATCAACTGAATCCAAAAGATTAAATATTTTACCGGAAATCTTGATCTTAAAACCAATTTCATTTATGGAATAATATTCCCAAAACAACTTTGTTAAATACTACACAAATGCTTCCGTCTTTATATGAAAAGAGATTTTAGAAAGTCCCTCTCACTCCAACGCCAAATTCAAACCCAAAAATGGGAAGGTTAATTGCCGAAGAAGAAAACATTTGTCTTCTTAACAAGGAAATTATTTGCAGATGTAAGAAGGTCATTCATCTCAGTCTCATCACTTGAGCGACCCCAACAGGACTTATTGTTATGGCGGTCCCATTCCACAACACCATCCCAGTAAAGGAATTAATGTCAAACAGCCTTGAACGCTGTGCTGCCTCATAATCATTTACATATTACTGTCCTCCCACGCGGTTCGTGTTCTAGACATAAACTTGCATAAATCAGTGTAACATGACCGAATTGGGTACAGATAATCAATGCATATAATAAATACTTAAGGCTTTTCATTGTAAATATATAATTTTATGTAAAGACGGGATCATGTCCAGTTTCACTTTATAATAATAATTGTACATTTTAAATCACTGTTCATTAGCGCAGTTTAATTAGACAATGATAGTATCATAGAATGATATATCATTATGGACATCATTAAACCATTTTTTGTTCAAGGCAACTTGAAGAACTGGAATGATGTGTTATAACAATAAAAAGTTTAATATAATTTCCTGTGCGCCATAAAGGTGAAGCACTCTATATATCATTTTGAAACAAAAAAATTGTCAAACTTGAGACACATCGATGATGTACTGTCGGTAATATGCTGGCTTCTTAATTACCATTGCGCGTCAAAGCATTTTGCTTTCTAAAATAATGAGTTATCATAAATTACATCAGTGCCTCATAATAGGAACTTGAAGGTGACGACATGGGCCTTACTGAGTGTGATGGAGGCAGACGGAGTATTTGAAGGCGTCTGGGTATTTAACAGTGGAAAAGCTGTTTTATAAATGTGACTCTGGGATGGTTAAGTGCCCGAGGTAGGCAATTCGTGACCATTGTGCAAATTCCTTGTTCTCTCAATGGAAGTTTTGCGTTGACGACAATGCCTTCTGGTATTGGAGTGCTCTGGGTTTGGTTCTGCTCCCTGTACGAAAAATGACTCCCCCGATGTGAATCAATGGTGCAGCCAAGCCTTTTGGTGGATTCCACGTAAACCCTGACATACATTCCGAGGGCCGTATATTTATAGATGACACCATAGGACATATAAGGACGAAGTCGATCTTTTAATTGAAACAAAGAGCCAGTATTACGGGAATTTTTGGGAATTAAGTTGACTTTAATGGCTGGGATGTGTTCTGGATAAATTGAGTAAATCATTTTTGCAACGTTAGCTCATGGATATATGGGAAGCTTGCGGAAAAATTAATTTTTTGTACAGTTAACCTCTAGGTATATGTTAACCAGAAATAAAATCTCATTGTGAAAGACATTCCAGTCTATGGAGTGTAGTAATGACATAATGTTTCAAAAAAGATTGACTCAAATTATTCAGGAGCATTTCCCGGCTATCAAACTCAACTTAATTCCAAAGAAATCCCTTATTATTGGCTCTTTGTTTAAAGTAAAAGATCACCTGTGTCCTTATATGTCCTATGGTGTTATATAGTATACTTGCCCTAAATATATTTAGGATCACAGTAGGTTTCTTAAGGTGCACACTAATTCACATCGAGGAGCCGGTTTTCGTATAGGGAGCAGAATTTCGAACCCAGAAACCTTTCGAAACAATGTGAAGCCTGTATTGAGAACAAAGATTTTAGCATCATCGGTTTACTACCAACCCTCAGTTGTATATCCAAAAAAAGCTTTTGAGTCGTATTTACACAACATCTTGTTATGTGACTAATGTTTAGCTCAACCTCCTACTGTGGTGTTTTGTTTTCAGTTAGTTCCTTCTTGTCTCACCTCTGGGTCTGTTGTGTTTTATCTCATATGTTCTTACTTTTCGTTATAAATGTTTCTAAGTTGTACTTATGTTTTTGTCTCCTTTTTTATGTGCATCTGAAGATGGATTTGTTTAAACTATGAAATGTCGGCAATAAAATAAAGATATATATATATGTAAATATATATATATATATATATATATATATATGTATATATATATATATATATATATATATATATATATATCTATATATATATATATATATATATATACTATATATATATATATATATATATATATATATATATGTATGTATGTATGTATGTATATATATATATATATATATATATATATATATATATATATATATATATATATATATATGTATATATATATATATATATATAATATATATATATATATATATATATATATATATATATATATATATATATTTCTTTTTAATAAGCCATAAAAACACCAGAGTTAGAAAATTATTGCTATCTTTCAGGAGACACTGTCTGTCTCCTCAACAAGAGTAGGCGTGAATGAAATAGATTTACGTTACAAACTGATGGTATCTACACTAGAATTGATATAAATACCCCTGCTCTGTAACTCTTATTCCATTCATTACCTGCCTGTTGAGGGAGACAGAGAGTGTGTCTGAAATATAGCTATAACTTATATATACAGTATATACATATAAGCCCGAGCTATGCATTTTACAAAAACTGGATTAAAGTATACAAGGTCTGAAAATGTCATAACCTATTTTTAGCCGAACACTGTTGAATTATTTTTTTGACGATCCTTGGGGACTTCAGACTACGCGACAAAATGAGCGCAACAAACACGTTTTAAATTTTCATATAAGGGTCCTTCATTTTCAGAAAACTGAGTTCAGGATTTTACAATTCTGAATGACTTTTAAACCTTATTTTACTGCATTCTCATACCATAAAAAGAAACTAGACATTTTTTGAGATATGTGATTATGCTATGATAATGAAGAATGATGAAAAATAACTGACTTTTTACGACTCATGCAAAGTCCCTTTGGAACTATGTAAGGAATTGAAGATTAAAACCAAATGCGTCTTCAAGAAACTAATTTTGAATGCCCAGTGATGTATAGCTAGTGAATGATAATTAAGGATCAGTGGAAAGGATGGACAATGAATGACTCATCAATAAAAGAAAAACGTATTTTTTTCACTTCGTTCACATTCTTTTAATGAATACATTAAGAGGCGTGTGACGATTTTTCGATATCTGTTCAGAAAAATTGAATCAATAAGTAAAAGAATAAAAAGCAACAAACAGAGAAAAGAGGCAGAAAACAAAAAATGCCTAAGAATAATCCCAAAAATAAAAATGAATACCTTCCAAAAACTGCTTAATTCCTTCAGAAATAAGCTAATAATGTGTTAACACTCACCAAACCGCGGCGGTGCAGTACTTCTGAAAAAAAAAAATTATTGTTATAATATAAACTGATCAATGTTATTAGTGTGGGACATTGTGTCCGGACTGTAAGATTTTATTTTTACACACACACACTCTCTCTCTCTCTCTCTCTCTCTCTCGGACTCTTACCATATGACTTGTGATACGAAACCTCGAGTCGTTCCAGCATTCCAGAGCAAATCTTGGAGTTGGCAGCAGAGTCCTGAGGAGAGAGAGGGAGAAAGAACACTGAGGCCTGGCACTAGGACGACCTCGGCACAACAACCCCCAGAGGTCGTGGTTCTGGTGGTCCGTGTCAGAGGAGTCATCGTGCCAACTTTCCTTTGACCCTCTCGCCCACAACTCTCTTTGCCCAGCGATAAAGCCTTCGAGCTACTCCTTAGAATTTGGCTGGAAGTACAGTAAAGGCGATTCTAGATCTCTCACTTTCTTCTGCTCAACCAGGACTAAGATCGGTCAGCCAGAAAGCAGTCATTGTTTTATTTTTTCCCTCCTAAGCCTTTCGGGCCACACGACCCGTCTACTGAAATGATGCTATTATTCTTTATTTGTAAATACATTTTGTTTTGGTACAAATTTTGCTGTATTTCATCAAACACAAACTTACTAATAAAAGTTGTTATTTTCACACTTGGCTGAAGGACATCCTACCGGAGGTTAGTGAAGAAATAAGGGGACTCCTGCTTTTCATTCATTATGGAAAACTTTAATTAAACAAAGAGGCGACAAGACTCATTTCATTACGTGAAACTGGTTAAATTTTTCGATGCAAATATTTAATCTGAATCTGGTGACAGTTTGTCTTAAGTATGTCAAAAATGTCACATAATATTATTACTAATTCAAGATACCAGTGACCCCTTTTTGTATATATTTATATAATCTGATAATTTCGTCTTGGATAGCAAACAGCCCAACAGTAGCACACTAAATTAATTAAACTTTGTGTGAAATGTTGTAAATTTAAATGCAACAAGATATATTACTTTCAGAATTTGTTATTGCCATGGCCTGTCTCCTGTCACTAATATTAAGTAGACCATAAAAATGCAGCGTTTTAAAATAATTAAAAGCTATTGAATGCAGATTCAAAAACAAACGATGTCCACATAAACTCCTTTTTGGAACTCGACCGCAAAAATGTTTATACCTGGATTTTCTGAACGAATATCTGGCAATATTGCTCCACAAAATGTGAAATGGTTATGGTATGCGCGACGACTGATATTTACTTGGCAGGAAACTAAGAATGTAAACACTTTCATACGATAAATAAGTGAACTGATGCCATCCATGAAGTCACTAAGGTGATTGAAAACGGTTGTCTCCTTCCCTTTCTGAGTGCTTGACCTGAAGACAACAAAGGGTCAAAATTGGCAATATATAGAAAATCTACCGAAATGTCCCCATTTGCACGTTTTTATTCTGGTCACAGCAATAAAGTTAAGATTCACACAATTATTTTGAAAAGTGTAGCCCTGAATACATTGATGAATAAGGAACTCTGATGACAATACCGAAAGATGTGTTCGTCATATTCCATGAAGTTCGTGTGTCAAAATCTCAATTTGTCATAAGAAGTATGAATAACAACATCAGCCTAGAAACGTAATACTTCATCCATTTATTTCAAAAGAAATAATTAAAATGCAGATTTCAAGGACTGTATTTACATGGCCCGAATGACAACAAACCAATATGGTTGCTATCTTGCCAGTAAGAAATATCCCCCGTTGTGGGAGTATTGCCGTCAGTGTACCTCATGCGGTGCACTGTTGGCGTGCATGAGTTCTTTGCAGGGTGCCTTCGGCCCCTGCTGCAACCCCTTCCGTTCCTTTTACTGTACCTCCTTTCATATTCTCTTTCTTCTTGCTTTCCACCCTCTCTAACAACTGATTCATAGTGCAACTACGAGGATTTCCTCCTGTTACACCTTTCAAAACTTTTACTGTCATTTTCAGTTTCAGCGCTGAATGACATCACTGGTCTCAGTGCCTGGCCTTTGACCTAAATTCTATATTCAATTCATTAAGAAATACCCAGGTGTGAAGATCAGGTGTCTTTCGAAATACAAGACTTGTAAAGATCGCGTTCAACTCGTGTCAAGCGAGAGACTGACCTTATCAGGCCTCCTCTTTCACGCTGCCTACTCATTTTAACCTTCTGCATCTTCATTTGTCTTCTTCTTTTTCCAAACCAGCTTACATAGTGTACATTTCTGCTGCTATGTAACTAGCCCTCCTGAAGATGTCTAATTATGATGAGTATAGCAGTCCAAGATACAGACGTTTGCGTTCCTGAATAACATATATATATATATATATATATATATATATATATATATATATATATATATATATATATATATATATATATATATATACATATACATACTCTTTACATACATACATACATACATATTTACGTGTATATATGTATATATATATATATATATATATATATATATATACTTTCTATAACTATATATATATATATATATATATACTAATATATATATATATATATACTATATATCTCAATCTCAACTACACTGCCTTACACTTAATACTCAGTTTAAAGAGATTTTCTAAAAATGTATCTCGTCGAGGAGCCCAGTAAATTTGTATATAAAACCATCTCTCCTCCAAACAATCTCTGGAAGACTAATGCTTCGATTGTAGAACCAAATTGTGAAATTTTCTGAAAAATTTAATAAGTATAAATTAAAAATTTCAAGACTAAATTCAGAATTTTTGCAAGAAAATTGAACAAACAACCAAGTACAAAGGAAAAAAGAAAACTTTCCAGCAACATATGATTTAGAGCAAATATTAACATGTAAATAAAGTATGATATATTAAACATTACTTCACCAGAATTCAGTGGATTCATTTATCTCTTGTACAGAAGTTTTATTTTTCTGTATAATTTTCCACAAGGGATAAAACAAGAGAAATAAAGTATCATTATTTTGACAAGAGGTGACGACGAAGCTTATAGCAATATAAATATTAG
The DNA here is from genome assembly GCF_040412425.1 of Macrobrachium rosenbergii. Classification (NCBI taxonomy): domain Eukaryota; kingdom Metazoa; phylum Arthropoda; class Malacostraca; order Decapoda; family Palaemonidae; genus Macrobrachium; species Macrobrachium rosenbergii. The sequence goes on along the minus strand of NC_089766.1, from coordinate 28,868,067 downwards.
TTATTATATCAAGCAATAAAATAAAGATCGAAAACAAAATGGGACACACAAAACCTTTATGGAATTTTCCTATGAAATAAATGTATATAGCGATGACCAACAGCTAAGGAGAATCTGACCAATACTTGTTTGGTGAATATTTACTTCAAACGATTCTCTATCTTTCATTTCAAGAAAGAAATGCGATAACGGAAGTTCTGTAGCTTTTCTTCTTATTTTTGAGAATTCTTACCCACTAGATACATAAATAAAATATAACCAATGATACAAATCTTTAACTATAATATTTCCATGAGTCCTAAAACAAATATCTATTATAAAAAAATAAAGTATTGTAATGGTGTTACGTTTCACACCTTAATAAATAATATGCTTCTACATCTGTAATAATAATAATAATAATAATAATAATAATAATAATAATAATAATAATAATTTAGCTTCCTGAACTCAAGTTGAGATGAACTTGTGACTGAAAGAAGAGCCATGAGAAAGAAGAGTGAAAGTGAAGAACGGACAATCAATAGAAGAGGCTGACTGAAGAATAAGGGGCTGATCCATTTGCATGTGTCTGCTTTTTTATGCAACAACAGTCATTCGGTTTTCGCTCCCATTTCACCGATAAAATCCCTTCCACGTGGAAAGGACGTCCTTAGAAGAACCTCTCATGAGGATCGCTTTTCTTTAAGAAAAAATACAAATACAAAATGATAATAAAGAAAAATACAGTTGTAAAATAAATACAAATGTAGAATTATAATACAGTAAAAATACAAACGTTAAATAATAATAAAGATAAAAATACAAATGTCCTTATAACAATAAATAAATAAAGATGAATTTAAATTGACCTCGGACCAGGCAAAAAAAAGATTATTTGAAGACAAATGATGTTAATAAGAATATTTATAAAAAAACAGGTCATATGAACTTAAACGAATGTGCTTTAACAGCTTCTGGTATTATGTTCAGCTAAGACCACAGGAATAATTAAAGAAAGTGTAAGGGATCGCATGGCGGTCCTATGGGCACACGTGCGTGTGAGTCAGCCATCGGACAAAACAAGACAACAAAGCATCCGCTCGCTCTCTCGCTCTCTCTCTCTCTCTCTCTCTCTCTCTCTCTCTCTCTCCATGTGTCAGCGGCGATCGCTCAAAAGACACAACGCTTCTACCATACAATATTCTGTCTATTTCTCTCTAACCATTGTTGGCTCGATTCATGTACAATCACCACTACTTGCATTGCCATGCAAGCATTCCGATCATGTAGCCTACTCATAATGTTCCACCGAATCTTCTGTATCAAACTGTATGCCTGTTCCTGTTTGTGAAGACACCAAACGTCTCGCCATTTCACACATATTACACTACTGCATTGTATTCATTAATCTGTCTCGAATCTCATGCAAATGTCCATATGCGGAATTTCCATCCCTTTCCATTGTTATATGTTTTATCATTGTACGTTTATTATGTCTCTCACAATCGCCATCTGTCTGTCTGTCGACAAGCACAGATGTCTGAAACATAATCTGTGTTGCCTTGTCTGTGTGCAGAAACTACATTGCGGCTCGCGCCAGCCAATAACAACCTTGTAGATTCTGTACGTTCATTCAGTAAGGAACCAGCAATAAACGAGACAACACCCAGCCAATATGTCACTCAATACCTTCCCTACAAAAGAAGTAATCGGCGCTTTCACGAGAGAGAGAGGGGGAACGCGATGAAATAACATGAAAGCGCTTGGTGCTTCTATCTTTTATTTTTCTTGTGGTCTTAGCTGAATAAACGAATGGGTGTCAATAGGAAAATTAACATAGGAGGTAAAACATAGAAAAAAGAATATACCTTATATTATATTGCCGAATAGCGAAATGGAAGGCTGGACACAGAGAAAAATATCAGTATTTTACCGCGAGAGATAAATCTAAATATTTCAATTGCTCCTGCTCATAAAAATGTAGGGAAAACTTTTGAGTTTCCTGAAAGATAAAAAACGCGAAAAAAGTTATCTTTGAAAACCTAATTTTCCAGGAAATTCAAGGATAAAATTGACAGGAAAAAATATAAAATACAAAGAAAATCATTAGCAAATGAATAATGAAGAATTGAAGACAAAACAAAATGGAGAGAAAAGTGAAGAAAATGAGGTTTAGTCCAACCATGATCAATATGAAAGCACAGATAAAACCCTTGCAACAGGTAATCAATCAAGTGCACCGGAAGAGGAAAGCGAACACTGGCTAAAGCAACACACAAAAAAAAAAGAGACATGAAAACATCAGGATGAGGAGAATGCAGGCACAAATAATAGTTGAACACAAAAAGAAACAGAACGAAGTAACTATTATTTGATAAAAAAAAAAACTAACATACTGGCCAGTAAACACGAAAAAATTAGGCTTCTGCCGGAATGAACGAGAAAAAATAGACTTTAACTGGAAAAAATATACTACGGAAATAGTCCTCAGTCGCAATAAGAGTCTGTTCCCACTAAGAAACAGAAAAATCTTCACACTCCTTTACAGACTGGGAACAGGGAATGGAAGTATAGAATTCTAGCCCAAGGCCAAGCGCACTGGGACATAAGAGTGCCATGGCACTTAAAGGAGACAGAGTAAGAGGGCTGAAAGGTGTAACAGGAGGAAAACCTCGCCGTTGCACTATGAAACAATTGTTAGGAGAGGGTGGAAAGTAAGGTTGAAGAAAGAGAATATCAACGGAGGTACAGTAAAAGGAATGAAAGGGGTTGCAGTTAGGGACCGAAGGACGCTGCAAAGAACCTTAAGTAATGCCTACAGTGCACCGCATGAGGTGCACTGTATGCACTACCCCCTACGGAAAGTGGGGTGGGAAGAACGTCGAAGATTATGAAAAAGGATGAACTCCATTTCCTGCTCGGGAAGACTCTGGATACTGGACGCCGCTCATCCATCTCTTCACTGGTAAAGTTGCGATCTACAACAATGAAGACGAAAGGGCAACACTGCAGTGAGAAAAGGGCAATATGTCACGCGTTACTCCAAACTATCAACCAATCAGACCATTGAGAGAGAGAGAGAGGGAGAGAGAGAGGGGGGGGGATCTGTGTGCATATGCACTGAAAATATTTTAACTTTTGATGTTTAATTTCCATTAAATAATATCAAGATGGAGGCACTTACATTCTATAATATTAACCCCCCCCCCACCCCCAATCTCTCTCTCTTTCTCTTTCTCTCTTTGGTCATTTGTTACGTCTTACAATAAGGTAATTTTTTTTTTTACTCTCTCACACAAAAGGTGTTGTTTATGAACTCACTCGAATTCCTGCTCTAGAACAGAACAGAGCATAAGAGGAGACCTCATCGTGAAACTGACTCTAACAAGGCCATTGCAAGAAAGGCTTCGAGTCCCTTCCTCTCAGCGTCTGTCTCGTGTTCTCCAGGCGTCGTTTATACATCATTAATATTATGCCACCTTTGGCCTTTGGTATAAAGAACTTTGAGTGCACTTCTCGACGAACATCTCAAGTGTTAGAGTGACGTCTATCGCTGGAACAGAATAGGAGGAGGAATACAGAATTTGGGCCAAAGGCCAAGCGCTGGGACCTATGAGGTCATTCAGAGCTGAGAAGGAAATTGACTGTAAAAGAAGGTTGCAAGGTGTAACAGGAGGAAAACCTCGCAGTTGCATTAAGAAAATTTTAGAGAGGGTGGAAAGTCAGATGGAAGAAAGATTATGAACGGAGGTACAGTTAAAGGAATGAAAGGAGTTGCAGCTAGGGGCCGAGGTTTCATGAGATGAATGCACTGCAGTAAAACATGCGGCAACTTATCGCATACATACCACAAACAACGATTACAAGCCAGCGACTTATTGGTGGTCTAATCAGGCTTCATATGATTATCAAGCTTTTTGCCAGATTTCTTCTCAAATGCATCAATTGTATAAAATATAATACGATACATTGACTCAAAACTATCCTGTTACCTTCGTAGAACAGAGCGGGCGCCTTGTTCCAGGCTACTTTGCTGTTTTGACTTTTTTCCTGAAACATTTGATGGACACTGGTTGTTTGCCTATTGTCGTTCATCTTTTGGAAGGTCAAGTTGCCTCTTTGTCATCGAATAGCTGTTAGCACCAGTTGCGTTTCCTGCTTTTTAGATATTCTTATTCGATACGAACAGAAGAAAGGTCGATATCGCGAAGATGCTGCCAAAGTTGAAAAATATCCTGTTGAGGAGAGACGAATTCTGAAAGTGCATGGCGCAACTCTGAATTTTATTTGCCATCGGCATCACGTCAACTCTACTGTATACTGTTGCCAATTCACAGCATAATAAGTTATTCTCCCATTATCAAAAAAGTAAATAGAAAATGAAATTTCTCTAAAACCCCGTCCGACTTCGCAAAGGACGAATAAAATTGAGGCCTCGCAGAAATGAGACGAACCTCAAATATCGCTACGAAAGTTCAAATTCGTCAGACAAACAGGACCTTCAGTCATTCCAAAGGATCATCCAGAAAAAAAGCCTTAATAAAGCAGGGATAGAAAATTAGATATAATAATAACCATATAGATAACTAGACAAAAAGATAAAATTCCAGGTATTTCTTGCATTCGTATGTGTGGTGAGCATATTCGAAACCCCAGATAAATGATGCAATCAGTTTTCGCATCAGTTACTTAATAAACGGGGAAAATTATATTTCCCGATCAACATCCACCCAGTGAGCTGAGTTCTTTCAGAGCAATACAAAAGTTGACCGATAAGGGGGATTAATCAAAATCATATAATGGGATATTATCCTATTAGAAGGTAATTTTTTTTCAAATACGATGTAAAACGATGTTCTAGTTTCAAGTGTATGAAACTCCGCCCATCATGAAAAAGTCAAGGACGGTATAACGCAAAGACGAAAGCTCCCATGAATACACAAGTACAAAATGCGTCGAAGTTTCTTCGTTGTAATCGAGTTTTCTGTACAACGTATAGTGCTGTATGAAACTCTCAGCCACGGCCCATGAAACTCAGTCTCAGCCCATGAAACTTTCAGTCACGGCCCAGTGGTTGCCAGACGCACGATTAGGGCTAATAACCTTGAATAAAATAAAAACTGCTGAGGCTAGAGGACTGCTCTTTGGTATGTTTGATAATTGGAGGATGAATGATCAATAAACCAATTTGCAGCCCTCAAGCCTCAGTAGTTTACAAGACCTGAGGGCGGACAGAAAAAGTGCGGACGGACAGACAAATAGCCATCTCTATAATAGTTTTCTTTTATAGAAAATTAAAAAACGGTGTATGTAGCAGTGTAATAATTATTTGTGTTCTTTTTGAGAGGAAGGGACCACTTAATACCCTAATGCCATAACTATGTGTTTGTGTGCGCACCGCTCTCTCTCTCTCTCTCTCTCTCTCTCTCTCTCTCTCTCTCTCTCTCTCTCTCTCTCTCTCTCTCTCTCTCTCTCTCCATGTGAATGATAATATTGACAAATGAATTTTTGTATATTTTCCCTTTTCACCATTGAAATTTATTGTTCTTTTATTCCTGTATTAGATTTTTATACCTTACCGCTTCTGAATTGGCCAATAAGGGGGAAGGGATAGACTTCTTAAGGTATTGGTTTCGGCAGTTTCTTAGTATAATGCAAGTTTTCTTTTCTTTACGATATCGAAATACATTAATCTAATTTCCATAGTTACCGCGTTTTCATAAATCATTCTCACAGTTGCTTACTTAACTGATCAATTAATCTTCCCATCCATTCTTTTGGAACCTGTCCCTCATCCATATATACCTTACAAACATTTTGAATTTGGAAATAATAATGCGACAGAATGTTTGGGTTATCGCACTCTGAATTAGTGGAGGGTGTTTTACAAGGCTGAAAATACTGATACATTCAGTCTCTACATTTCTCACAACTGGCAACCTGCAAGTTAGGGAGGTCTGTTAAGGATATTATAATTGGGAAAAGTACAAATTTAAGATCATTTGCATTTTCGAAGAAATCAGGTAGATCAATGAAGCCTGGTAAGATAGTTAACTACAGGCAGGTGAGTGAGAGGGTGGGAGAACACTCCACTCACTGCAAACAGTGTCCAACTTTTCTTCGGCAACAGGTTGCATTATCTAGGGAAAATGCAAATCATAAAAAAATTTTCTATTTGTTTTTCCTTAGATAAGACGCATTAGACACCCGGCATATCATCTTCCTGGCCATGTATGTCAGCATGGAAGGATGATTCCTGTAACTATCAATACACAATGGCATATTTAATCCAATGGATGGCATTAAATGTGTTTAACACTTTCTTCTAGGTAATGAAGACTTTTGGTTTCCAACGAGGGATGGGAAAGCCAGCATGGTGGGTAGAATATTATAGTAAAATGACAAATAAATAAAGTCTACTGCTTCCTTCCACCTCCTTTTAAAAGAACCACCGAGAAAGTCACATCTACAGACTCCTAATAGAGAACCATCTATCTTTCACTCATCCAGTCTCTCACCACTGCAGATCTTATTCTCAAAATGCCGTTCTGCCCAATTGGGGCTTGTCCTAATGGAGCTTGGGTAGTTACAAAACTTTGTGAGTAGCCACTACAGATCTGAAGGAGAAAGCATCGTAGGACTTCTGGGCAACGCCCTCAGATAGGAAGAGGTGACGAGGTTGCTTTGTAATCACGTCTTCAGTTCCTATAACACTGAGGAGTTCCTCCTCAATGCCAGTATATATATGTAACGAGGACAGAATTAACACTTTTTTGAAAGTGTACGTAACGTGCTCCAACGATCTTATTCATGAAACGGAGGCGTATGAACGTTCGCTCACGACAACACTTACATCTATTTTTCTCCTCTTTCTCTCTCTCTCTCTCTCTCTCCCTCTCTCTCTCACCGTGTATCACCTCTCTCTCTCTCTCTGTGTGTATCGCCTCTCTCTCTCTCTCTCATCGTGTATCACCTCTCTCTCTCTCTCTCATAGTTTTCAGAAGTTCACCACTGAATCTCCTCATTCTCACCAAATCAATTAAATGGACCATTTAAAGAAGCGCCAATAGTTTCTACAAAAATAAGTTTATTATTCAAATAACCCAACAAGAAATAAATAAAACAAGCAAGATTAAAATGCATAATAAATGAAATATCCAGGTTAGATAACTAAACTCTGAACTGTAAAACACTTCTGATTAACGAAGTCTCACTATGGCTAATAGCCTGAAAATATCAAACTCACACATACTCCCCAAATCAATAATTAGTCCTTGTCAAAAAACAGTCTACCACATGTTATTCGAACCAGTCCACTATCCACTCTGTCACCGACATCTGTCCACAGACATCTGTCGGAAGAATTAACATGATAGAAAACTCCCAAAAATATATGAAATGCAAAACACAATAATGGAAAGTGTAAAATGCATAGCCAAGATATGGCAATAACATGAACAAAACAACTAATATGAAAAAGAGTATGATATTCATATTAAATCTCCACACACCAGTTCAAGGATTCATAATGATTAAAGAAAATCATAGTAAAAATCACAAATTCGTTCCTCCAATAAAAACAGAATTTCAAACTCTACCTTATCTGCGATTCAAAGCCTGGATCCTCTCCAAAAACTCGTCTAGACAACTGCTGCAGTTCTATCAAATTAATGAGCGATCAAACTCACTTTTAGGGCAGATTTTGGCGTAATCTAGATCAAATTAGCACTTGCGTGCTCACGAATATACGCAACACTTGGAAGATCACCTGACCCGGCAATATTGCTGAGGAATCAAACTATTTGCTGAACACAAAGATTTTGCCTCGAGTCTCTCGACCTACTTCCATCTGACTCCATAAATTCTTTCATCACATCTTAAGCATTGAAGCTATGAAATGCATATATGTCCTTTAAAACTTAGCAGCAGCCATATTTTCTGAAAAATAGGCTCGGCCACCACATAAGAGCGTCTCGCTCTCATGCTGTGCAAACTAAAACAAAAGCATATGCTTATAAAACATAGATAGAACTATGCTCAAAGTGGCAATGTCTACTGCACTGCAGCTTTGGGGACTGCTTTCATAGCGCACTTCCAAAGTCACTGGGGTTGAGTTCTTAGAAGGCCTTTACATGTAATCTTACAAACCGCGAATAAACGCTTTACTACTCCCACAACAGAATTATCAGTAAAACAGCTATTAAGACAATTAAAATTGTGGCATAATATATTCCTGATACTGGAACATCACGGAATCGTCAATGTCTTCAAGGTGGAACGTCATTGGCACCTTAGTTTGTAGAGTACCTCCACTACCAAATGCTTTCGTTATCGTATGGCGCATAATTATCTTCTCGGAACTGTTGAATACAACGCGGCTAATCCACGAGAAATTCAGTAGACATCCTGCGGCATGCAGCATCAAAACAGCTTGGATCCTTGAAGAACAAATGATGTCGACTTGTTGTTCTGGCACATCATTGTAACTGCATACTCCTTGCAAAAACACACGGCAGGAGAAGAGTACAATTGGACTCAATGTGGTAATCTACATAGGAACTGTCTAAAGTCACACTCTGTAGGTCATCTGAACTAATGATAATTCACAACCACCCCACAGACACAACTCACAACTGGAAGAAATACTGCTGTCTGCACACACCTCTCTCTAACTAAGTACAGCTCGTCTTTACAATCCAACTCCCGAACCTTGACATTGATCTCCCAAAATGAACATAGTCTCTACTCTATCCCATGTCACTACTAGAATCTCCCAAAAACACTCGAAAAGGTCTAATAACAAAAGACTTCATGTTACTGAGACAAACAGAACCACTAATGCAAAGCAAACACTCACAATGTGAACTAATTTAAAGTGTGTATCTCAGAATAGTCACAGTCAACTCACTACTAAGCACACAACAATGACTCTACAGGAACTCGCACTCACAAAAAATTCTATCCAAACAGAAAAAAAATGCTCGAGAATCTTATCAAGACATAAAGTATCATATCTCGTAAAGACATGAAAGTTCTCCGGTTAGCAAATATTTACTTAACTTTTGACTAACTCTCAACAACACAATTACTGCGCAATACAGCTCCCTTCATTTTTAAAAAAAAGAAACTGAGAAAAAAAAAATCCAAATACTCCAAATACGATCTCCCAACCCGAAAGAAAAGATCAGACTTGTTAGGTCCGATGTACAGTATCTCCCCAAAAAAAATAATCCAACGCACACACATTGCGTCAGATGACAAAACACATCATAACACAATAACACACACTATTGCGAGTCAAATCTCGTATGAAACTAGCCCATGTCTCAACTTCTAAAATCGTTCGAAAACAAATGATTAGAACTTCAACATCAAAATGAACAAGAGACAAAAAAAATTTAAAAATATCATATATACAAACGTTCCATTACGCATTATACAAATGTTCCATTACATCCCAACTTTCTTTAACTTCCCGAGATATGGGTCCATTTTGTCACTCCAGTGTTTACATCTTTAACTACAAATCTATTCCCTCTTTTGATCTACAATCTCAAAAGGTCCGTGGAACTTGGACTTAATTTATAATTCAGATCATTCAGACATTCGCTTTAACAAACACTCTATCACCCATCGAAAAAACTACTCCTCGATTTAGTTACTTTTCTCTCTACATTGCCATGAACTAAGTTCAGGATTCTTTACTGATAGTGCAAATCTTTCTCTCGCTGTTATCAATGAAGTGACCGTAACATCACCCTGAACACACACACTGTGTAACAAATCAAAGGTCCTTTCGCTTGTATCCATACAAAGCTTCTGCTGGAGATATCTTAATTGTGTCATTCATCGCCATTATTGATACTATGCTCGCACTTCATCCAAAGATCTGTCCCAATGTATCCGGAACCTCCACCGTCATCGCAAGCTTCGATTACTTTCGATTAGCCTCACACAACCCATTAAACTGGTCTATCTGGGGATTATAGATACTTTCTTTATCCCAACAAATTAGCAAGACCGTCTAAAAAGTCTTATTAATAAACTCCTACCATTGTCTGTGATCAGACATTCAGGAACACCATGTCGACAAATTATACCTTAAAAAGCAGCTATAACTTCCTCAGCTGATTTGTATTTCGGTGAAAATGCCGACAAAGCAGGTGCTCATCAACAACTACTAATAAATGTCTATGACTTCATAAAAGCGGACTCTGAAGTTACCCAGAATATCATATGCACTCTCTGAAGCATTTTATGGTGTGGGATATGAACCCAAGCGACCAAACATATTATTAACAAAGCAATCGCATTACCAAATAGCACACTTCTTCACAAAGGCTTCTGCGGAAAACATATTTGCAGAACTTTGACCTGGCGTTTTCATACGTCTTGTCTACACCAAATAGAGAGACAAATTTTACAATGTACAATGTCTAGAACTTGTGGTACTAGACTCTCTACCAGCCTGATGATTTGTGTAATCTCACCCATGCTTCAAGTGCTTAGCAGAAGTTATGTAACTTTTCTCACCAATAAATTGTTACTCAACTCTAGACCAGGAAAAAATAACTTATACCCTTTCTTCGGTGAAACTCCTTAAGAAATGCCTTAGCATCTGACAACGATTTATCTTCATCTTGCTTTTGTTCCAGCAAGCCTGTATTTGAAGTGACATTTTCACCCGTAATATAACACTGCGTTACTCTCACTATCACGAATAACAATCTCTCCCGAGACTGCCGACTCACTATTTCTCCCCGAAGTATGCACTGTAGGAACGTGTATGTCCTCTACATGCGATCTCTCAGAATTACTAATATCAGAGACATTAGACACCAAATATTTACTCTCTTCACCCACACAGGATTCGATTGTATTTCCTCATCCTCGACCGGAAAATATCTTATAATGCATCTGCAACTACGTATACTTACCTTCAATGTATTTGAGGTTTGCATCAAATCTCTCAATGTTAGGAACCAACGTGCTCTCTTGGGCGACAAATTTGGCTTATTAAAAGCTCTAACAACGGTTGATGATCTGCTTGAATCTCAACTTTGTTCCCAACAACAACATCTTAAAATGAACAAGGCTAGAGGCGACTGCGAAAACCTCCTTGTCTAACTGACATCAGCCTTTCATTACTACACGTGTTTTGAACTTTCTGCTATAAAAAGCAATTGGAGTGTAATTTCCCCTCAAATTTCTGCATCAAACACGCACCTATACGGCCTTCTGGCTCGCGTCGGTGCTAAGGTGAGCGGTTGACTAAAATCTGGAAACTTCAAAACTGGTGGGTTCTTAAAAGCGTTCTTAAGCTTCTCAAAAGCCCAGTGACTATACCCCAAACAAACTTAACGTCTGCCGTAACAAATCTGTCAATGGGGCAGCTGGTAGCAGAAAAAATTCAGCACAAAGCAGTGAAAGCCAAACATACACAAGACGAGCGAATCTGTTTCCTGGTTTGGTACTGGAAAATTCACAATGGCTTTAACTTTCTCATGTTCCTCTAACTCCCTCTTTAGAATGCATGTATAAATAGACAATTTTCTGCTTGAAACTCACATTTGGCCAATTTGACTATTTAACCCAGCGAACCATGTCAGCAAGGACTTCTTTTAGCACCTTTAGATGTTCAGCTGAGTGTATCTGTGCATATAGGAATGTCATCCATGTACACAAACACCGACTTTCCTAACAAGCCATGAAGTACTGTAATTAGCCAGTCTAGTAAATGTTGTGGGGACGCCTTGTAATCCAAAGGCATCCTATTAAACTCATGTCCCTTTGGTACCGAAAATGCTGTATATTTACGGCTACTCTCACAAAGGAACCTGTAAAAACCCTTGCCGATCTATAGATGAATATATATTCTTGCCACCGATCTCAACAAACAAATCAGGCAAACAAGCTGCAGGATATCTATCTGGGCATGTTTTTCATTCAATTTACGAAAATCTACACAAACTCTGATACTACCGTCTTTCTTAGGAACTGCAAGCAAGGAAAATTAAGCGAGGAGGTGGATGGTCTGATATAATGCCTTCCGACTCCACTTCTGAACTTCTTTTTCTACTTCTTCTCTGATCTTAAAAGGAATTCGATATGCTGGAATATATATGATTTGTACCCTTTTCAGGCGGATTGAATGTTCTAAAACATCTGTAACTCTAATTTATCTCTCTTCAAAGCAATGATATCTGGGCACAGCACTTTCTCTACTTTATCTGAATACTCAGGATAATCAACTTTGCAAGTGTTCATGTAGAACCTGACTTTGGAACTGTTGCTCCTTGTTGGAAACATATTCCCGTCTCCACAAAAACTCACTAATTTGCTCTTCATTAAACTCTTCAAATCAATTACATAAGTGCCCTTGTGATATTTTTTTCACTGGTCTTGATAGCGCTAATTCTACTGAAGTCACGCCTGCGACTGAAATTTCATTCACTGACACGTACTCTAGCGTCTTTGAATTTCTCGGTTCCCTCAACAACGCACACTTGAGAAGGCTTTTTCTCTTTCAGCGACACTTTAACTAATGTAGGAGCTACAGCAGTTGCAATTCAACATCTTCCAACAAAAATCCTTTGAAGATCTCTGCGGAATATCTTCACTCTCTAATGAGATGTGTTACACATGTCTCAGACTGTGTCTTAAGTTTCCTCTGCAAGTTTCTTTCCTGTGTATATATGGAACAAAAACAACCCGACTCACCTATTGTAATCCCTGAACTCCCGTAAGAATGTTGATGTTATGTCGCATACAGAAGGGTGTCCTAGCAAGGCTCCATTTCACCTAGACTGAATCCTTCTATGACCAAAAATGGTTCACCACTATTGTCTTTCCACCGATACAAGCGTAAGAAATGACGAACCTAAAATGGTATTCAGTTTCACAAGCATGCATCACACACTGTCTCACTGGAAGGGGACTAGTGCACTCTGCAAACCTCGAGGTGAAAAAGGTCAGCATTTACTAAGTTAACTGAGCTACCAGAATCAATGAAAATATGAATTTCATTGCCATTAGAGAATCCACGGCCACCAATCGGCCTAGGTTCTAGTGACTCCCGACCTGATTAGTCATTATCCTGTGTCCGTTCGAACTTATCTTGTAGAAAATTCTGCTGTTCCTTGTCATATCTAGAACTTGCATCATGTGGAATTCTCCTGTCATATCTAGAAAAAACTCCCGGGACTTCCCTGAATAATCTCTATTCTTTGTGGCTGGGCAAAATCTCCATCCATGATCTGAAGATTTGCAAACTGAACAATATCTCACTCTGCAATTTGATTTACTATGGCCTATTTTATCACAATTAAAACAACGTATCGTTGTGACTGATCTCTCTGGAATTTTCTTCGATTCTACTCGTCCACAGCATGCGCCCGGCTGTTGCATCATTTCCCGAATGCGGCGACTATCATTATTCTGTGGTTGGAAACCGCAGCTGGCATCTTCACCTCCCTGTACAAAACTACTGTCCAGTGCCGGGCATTTGCTAGATTTTGTTAATCTGTGCAAACAAAGGATTAAATCTGTATCTGATCAATTCTCTTATCAAAACTATCTACAATTACATCTGGGACCAACGTTGAGGCAAGCAAAAGTGTAACAATCTTTCAAAATTATCTAGGAGATATTATTTCAGTTACCATGGAGAACCTGTTATAGATTTCTTTAACTCAACTACTGCATCAAATGAAATTCGCACTGTATGTGACTAGTGAATCATTGCCCTTCTTTATTTTGAGGAAACTCTGCCAAATTCCAGACTGCGCATTCACGTTGAACTCCGCCATAAGTAGCTCGTAGAAATTTCTGCAGTTCATTCCAAGTTTTACATATCTGAACGAAACTTTAACGTGCTCGTTTCCCAATATCTCCTTTATCTAAATCCAGAAATGATTTAGCCTCTGTGCAGCTTCAGCGCCATTCGTAATTTTCTTGGAATTCAGATAATTGTTCACTGACTCAATGAAAGTTTCTATGTTTTTAAGGTTGGCTTCCATCCAACTAACCCCTTAAAATTATTAATTCCCGCACAAACGTTCGTCACTTTATACCACAATTGATTGGGATGTGCTTGCTGCATCGTCGGCATTTGGCCCCAGTATCCTACGCCCTAGCGTAACAACATAAAGAGAAACCAAAGAACACTAGAGAAAGGCACAAGTCACCTCTAAAAGAAGAACGAAAACGGCGTTCTGCGCAACTTACGAGAATAGAATTGCACCAATTTTGAAACAGAAAACAGTACCTATGCTAACTGAAAACAGAGCTGTGTGCAGCCTGTGACATCACCCACTCGAAGACGAAGCAAAAAAAAAACACCCCAGCGCGTTTCTTGTTGAATCATCACTTTGCGTAATTAACTCACAATCGCCACTATTCACACTTATTTGGGTATTTTGTTAACCCCAAAATTGCTCTAGAGATCATCCAGATCTATTTCACAAATCCTCCCAGTACTCGAATAGAAACAGAAAAAAAAATTTCCCATTATTTCACACGTAATCGGTACTCAGTCATTCAACACTGACCCGTGGCATAGCTCTTAGGTGAAATCGCCTATGCCTTGGGCATCAAACGTTACCAATTAGTCTATTAGCAATCTCCCTCTTTCGCCATCAGTAAAGACATTAAAATCATGCTGCCACCATTTAAAATCAAAAGACACCCGCTGCCGCCATTTCATTCCGTCACCGCTGCCAACATTTAATTCTGTATGAGGACGGGAATAACACTTTTGAAATTAATGCGTGGCGTGCTCAACGATCTTATTCATGAAGCGGGCGTGAGCGTTGCTCGACAACGCACATCCTATTTTCTCCTACTTTCTCTCTCTCCTCTCTCTCTCCTCTCTCTCCAGTGTTATACTCTCCTCCTCTGTTATCTCCTCTCTCTCTCTCCTCTCTGTGGTTTATCTCTCTCCTCTCTCTATAGTTTTCAGATTCTGGATCTCATACTATATAAATCAATTAAATGGATGTTTAAAGCAATAATTCCTACAAAATAGTTATATTCAATATAATAGATGACAAAATAAGCAAAGTTAGAGTGTAATGAGTAGATATAGTTAGATATTGCTCCTGGGTGTTTGTCAACTACTGATTGTGTCTCTGTAATAATGCAAATATCAAACTCACATACTCTACGTCAATAATTAGTCATGTCAAAACAGTCTACCACATGTTATTAATTAGTCACACTATCCTCTGTCCACAACATCTGTCCACAGACATCTGTCGGAAGAATTAACATGATAGAAAACTCCCAAAATATATGAAATGCAAACACAATAATGGAAAGTGTAAAATGCATAGCCAAGATATGGCAAGCGTAACATGACAAAACAATAATATGAAAGAGGTATGAATATTCGTATTAAATCTCCACCAGTTCAAAAGTTCATAATGATTAAGAAAATCGCGTAAAAATCTAAGTTCAATTTCCTCCCCGCAAAACAGAGATTTCAAACTCTACCTTATCTGCCGATTCAAATCCTGGATCCTCTCCAAAGCTACGTCTAGACAACTGCAGTTCTATCACGTTAATGAACGATCAAACTCACTTTTAGGGCAGATTTTGGCGTAATCTAGATCAAATTAACATGCGTACTCACGAATATACATAACACTTGGAAGATCACACCTGACCGGCAATGTGCTGAGGAATCAAACTATTTGCTGAACACAAGATTTTACCTCGAGTCTCGACCTACTTCCATCTGACTCCATAAATTCTTTCATACATCTTAAAAGCATTGAAACTATAAATGCATATATGTAATCCTTTAAAACTGTAGCAGCCATATTTTCACAAATATATATATATATATATATATATATATATATATATATATATATATATATATATATATATATACATACTCTATACATATACATATATTTGTTCATTTAATCATTCATTATCATATTAAGATAAATGGAATGCGAGTAAGAATATGAAAAAATGAAGTCAGGAACTGGAAGCAATGAGACTTGAGGCAGTAGGTAGTATGTATCTGCGAATATAAATACTTCGTATGCAGGCAGGATGAGAGAAGAGACAAGATACAGAATAGCTGAAGCAAGGACGCTAATAATAGGATCTGTGCTGAAACTGGGAGGATCTTGTAGTGTCTATGGAAGCTGTGGCTGGGACGTCTGCTGAACCACCTCTTCATGGAAGTGAAGTGTCAATGTTAAATGCAAATGAAAGAAAAAGGTGGAAGCTTTACATATTTTATTTGTAGTATATAAGTGTGAAGAACTGAAAGGGAGAACTGTGGTAAAACAGTTAGTGTAGGTGAAAGGATGGATCACAATGTTTTGAGATGAATCGTTCATGTAGAAAGTACAAAGATAAAGATAGAGCCTGGTTATAAGAATTGAAGGTTGACGTACTGCTGATGAGCAACCTGTGTAGCTGAAAGCATCTCATATTGTGAAAGTTTTCTGTCAGGAGATTCATCCTGATTCAGCTGTTAAATGAATATTGGCTGGTTATGATGAACCGTCTTTTCTCAGGAATCACCACTTCAGGGCAAATGGAGTTACCAGTTGCTCAGGAGAGCCCGAATATCTTGTTTTTCAGATGAGACACCTAAAAATTAAGTCAAGCGCTTCATATAAATTTCCATGTTCCTCAGCACCCTCCTGAAAGGAGTGTTGTGAGAGAGAGAGAGAGAGAGAGAGAGAGAGAGAACGGTAATAAAATTACCCACTAGCCTCCTTCATACGTTCCGTTTGGGAAAAGCGCGTAAACAAATACCATATCTACAAACTATTTGATGGACAACAGCAGCCATCCATGAGGCGGTGATTAAAGTAAACATTGAAATTGCACAAAAAGTAACATTAAATTCTCTTCAAAATCAGAGGCACTGAACAGTCACATCATTCAGGTGATTGTAATATTTTGTTTGCAATGAGCCTTTATTTCGGGTACAATCGATTTGGGCAGAATTTTGTATATTAGAGTGATTGGCGGACATATTTTTTATTAAATTTATGACGTTTTATTAAATTTTGCAAAGATGATTTTAAAAATGTGAAATATGTGACCTTTCTAATGATTTTTTAAATTTCTTCTCTCACACAAAAAATACTTTTCATCCTCAAGTTTATGCATCGAGGTGATCTCTCTCTCATAATACTTCTTTGTAGCTGTAACAGGAAATAACCTGTTTGAAGAATCTTGCACCATGGAAGATTGATTAACTCAGTTATAGAGAGAGAGAGAGAGAGAGAGAGAGAGAGAGAGAGAGAAAGAGAGAGTCTTTTTCATGTCATGCTATTCATGTAATTCACGACTAAATTTCGAGAGTCAAGACAATTTTGAGCCTTATGTCAGGGTCAACAAGATTTTCCCCATTAATCATTATAAGGCTTTTACTTACATTTTGCTTAGAGAATCACTACCTTTACTTATATTAAAGTTTTATGATTGACCTAAACATTTTTTTTTCTGACCGTACAAATTTCATTCATCTTTTGAAGTTATGACTAGATTTATTTATTTACTTATTCACTTAGTTATTTAAATGTTTGTTTATTATTATTATTATTGTCGAAGAAATCCACTGTAGTATCAATATAAATATATATTAGAAATATATATACAAACAAGAGCTTTCGAGAACCTGCTCGATTCTCCTTCTCAGCCTGACTAAAATATGAACGCAGTCATGGAAGTGTAAAGTTTTGAAAAAAAAAAATAAAACAAATAATGAAACCTGTTGTCTACTGAAGAAAACCGTTCCACCACCCCCTTAGGGTTAAGGGATGTTAGGCTACATTACACTAGCCTACGTTGCCTGACTATGGCTTGCTGTGATTTACCTCATTTTATTCATTTATTTCAAATGCTGTTTTGTGTTGATGATTTACACAGCTTTGCATTCCCAAAGGGTCCCCAGCCTTGTTGGATGTAGTAGGGTGTATGGGTTGGTAACTCAAAACAACTCATTTCCCCGGTGTATTACTATCATGACCATTCAGAGCACATTAAAACATACATGAAAATACATAATTACTTTAGGAAAATGGAGTTGGAACTGTTGTAAAAATTTACCAGGAAAAGGCTAAAATACGCAGTCATAGAAGACAATGAAAAATGCGCTTGGTAAAATAAGTACTGAAAGTGAACACTCACCAATGGCTGGGAAAGTGGCGGTTGTCAACAGTTCCTATCCCGTTATCTTAGCCTGGCTGCTGTCATCACTTCCACTTGTTGTTGTTGTTGTTGGGATCACATTAAGTGCTTCTTACCCAGTCCCAGTTCTTAACAAGTTACCTCCAACACGAGGCCTCGACTCCAAAACAACGGAACTTGGCCTAGACCCCATACCAACTCCTATATTATGGTTCTTAAATCCAGTTCACTTAATTCCAGTATATCTCCAGTTTCTTCGTCACGACTGGGATTCATCAACGCTGACATCGGTTCCAGGAGGCACCTGCTCATTACACATTCCTTCAGTTGCGAAATACAAACGTGTTGGTAACACGATTGTTGAAGCTTTCATGCTATGGCAACCATTCTGGCTACCCAATGTGCCAAATTTTTCCTGGCGCTCCTTTTTAACATCACAAACACAATTACACACTTCAGCAATTAACAGAAATTATAATACAATTTATCAATACGAGGAATCTCACGGTCAGTTGCTTACACTTGTACAGCGGCCTTGGGGCAATGACCGATAATCCAGGCGATTCCGATCCGGTCCTCAAGTCAGGATGGTTCAGTTTTTGGGGTTTGAGGTTTCCCTATGCAACGGCGCCTCAGACTTCGTGTAACCCCACAATAATTAGAGCTCTGATTGGCTGGGAGCCCTGTCCCGTGCTGCCCGTAGTTCCGCTGTCATTCCTTGTCGATATAATTTCTTCTCTATAATGCTTGAATTCTTTTCTTTGGCCACCTCTCAGAAACTACTATGAAAAATGGGTTGTATAATGAACACGATCTTCAGCCTTGTTCCAACATGACATCTGATCCAACGCAGCGTGGGATATGAGAATCAATGCATTTGTCACAAGTGGGAACCTCTAGGCCTCCCTGACAGTGGACCCGTCGCCAGTTTTAAAAGTATTGTGAAGCACAAACAGAATTGACAATATTTTTCTAATTACCCAGACTTTTGTTCGTTTCACCGGCACCATTTCAACTCCCCCACCCTTTCTCTCTCTTTCTCCTCCCTCTCTCTCTTTCTCCTCCCTAACATCAACTCTTCTCTCTCTCTCTCTCTCTCTCTCTCTCTCTCTCTCTCTCTCTCTCTCTCTCTCTCTCTCTCTCTCTATTATCTAGGGTGGGGGGTACTTTGGATAATAGGCCATTAAAATCGCCAACGAAAGAATATATTACTCACTAAATCAGAAAATAATATCCTAAAAAAATTGAAATCCTATAACAGTTAAGATATTCATTGGGTTCATTGAAAGTTTGGCCATAAAATCTCAGGAAGAGAAAAGGATAAGCAAGTAATGACTTCTAATCACAAAGCCGCTCGCAATATTATTAAGACAAAGTGTAGATACAGGCAAGATCTATGACGAACATAAATTGGCATATATTACCCCATTTTCCAAAAATGGATCAGACTAGAGGCAAGTAAACAGGCCTGTGAGTCTAACATCACATATTATGAAAGTGTATGAAAGGGTAATGAAGAAAAATATAATGAAACATTTAATGAAAAATAGTTTGTTTAATATAGGAAAAGACGGTTTTGTACCCGGAAAAAGTACACAAACCCAACTGTTAGTCCACCATGAAAACATATATAAAAGT
>NC_089766.1:28830782-28843282 GCF_040412425.1 Macrobrachium rosenbergii | reverse complement strand
TTGTTTGTTGTTGTTGTTGTTGTTCTTGTTTGGGATCACCATTAAGTGCTTCTTACCCAGTCCCAGTTCTTTCCAAGTTACCTCCAACACGAGGCCGCTGCTCCAAAACATCAGAACTAGGCCTGAGCGCCCTTCTGCGCGCCTCTATTATGGTTCTTGAATCCAGTTCACTTAATTCAGAATGTTCCAGTTTCTACATCACTATCGAGTCTATTAACGTTGTCATCGGCTTCAAGAGGCACCTGCCTGCTCATGTTCACATTCCTTTAGGTTACCAAAATGTACACAACGTGTTGGCAACACCGGTGTTGAAGCTTTCATGCTATGGCAACCATTCTGGCTTTGCAATACTGACAAGCCTTCTGGACGCTCCTTTTTTAACATCACAAACATGATTACACTGTAACAATTAACGAATTACAATAAAATTTATTCAGATGAAAGGTTCACGATCAGCTGCTTACACTTACAGTCTCCACGAAGTAAATGACGGCAATCAGGTGATTCGATGAGTCTTCTAGTAATTGCAGCAGTTGCTGTAAAAATCGTTCAGATAGTGAAACAAGCGCAGAATTTGGCACAAACATTCTTAGACTACGCTCTTAGAAAAGGGCGCTGGCCACCTGAAAATCCAAGATGGCGTATTTTTCAGAAATAGCCGCCATCTATCTTCAGATCACTGGTTTAGGAGCATCTATTGGATGGAATATGCCAGTTTTTTTAAACCTCGACTTTAGGTTATAAAAATGTTCCATACCACACATTTATTGAAAACCCTTACTAAATGAATTGTAACCAAGATGGCGTATAAATGGTTGCCATAAAGTTTTTCTATCCACAGCGCTAGCGAACATAGAGACCAACTGTTTTATTTAATGGTATATTCATGTGATCAGACAGTTTAACTAATATGCTATTTTCAACTGAAATAGTAATGGTATGTCACATACAACATTGTGTCTAAGACTGTAACCATAAAAGAAAAGAAGAGAAATCACGGACTAGCATAACCAATCTATGTATAGGTCTCAACCTACACCTTTGAAGAAAAATTCGAGGATAAGAAGGTAGGCATAGCATGACACGTTGGATGCTCAAGCTAGATTATCTACTGAGAGGGCAATATTTATCTAGACTTCACATTTGCAGTGCTGAGCTGTGCAGGGAGGGCCAGCTTGTAGCACTTGCCTTTCCACGACAGCCTGCTTTGCATCCACGTTTGAGTAGCTGTTGGCAACTCTTGGCTAAGAGGCGAGTTGGTTGTCCAGAGGACTGCCATGCTTCACCAGACTTTGCCATCCCCACTCCAGCAGGGTTCTCTGTATGGCTGACACTGGTGGCCTGCCCCCACACAACCAGCCTGGTGGCAGCTTGGTGTGTTGGAGGAGAGCTCCCTGGTTGGTGGAATGGCCTCATATGCCCTTTGTTTTCTGGCAAAACATATCAAGTCCTAGCCTCATCACAGTGCCAGCAGTGCTGGATCTTTCATACATGAATGACAAACCTCTCCAGGACCTTCAGGTCACTCTCTTCCTCTGAGGAGGAGTGACTCAGTTTGGAGAACACAGGAGGCCTCCTGGAAAGATGTTCCCATGTCTGCCAGGCGGTCTTCTTGCCCTTGCTCGGAAGGCTGACACTGTATCACAGCCTGTGGTATGGAAGAAGAGCATGCCATTCACCTTCTCCTGGCCCAGAGAGTTGCACAGGTCATGCACAGCAATCCAGCGCAGGCTCTGGCCTTGGCCAAATACCACCGCGGCTTCTCTGGCCCTAGATTGTGGAAGTGGAGAAAGCACTGACTGCCCGATAAAATTTATCTGTGTCATTTGCTTTAACCGTGATGGTCTTGGCTCCATGTTCTGTGGCATATTGGCACTTCGGAGAAGATCACGGTGTCAGCTTCTCAGCGAGAGCACTTTTCCAGTCCCTGAAGACTAGCCTCATGAGTGCTGGGGACAGTAGACCTTTCATGGCAGCCAGCAACATTTGTAGCAGACATCTGGGCAACTTTGTCTGCCAGGAACTGGAACAACTCTGTCTTGTTGGCATCGTGTCTTAGGAAATTCTGCGCCAGTTGGATGGGTGTGATCTGTCCTGCCCTTATGCCTCTGTTGTTGATGCCCCTAGTATTACCAGAACGATGTTGTGTGCATCAAACCTGAATGATGATGACCACTATATGCCAGTTGTGTCTGGGCGGGTGATCATGGATGTAGCTATAAAATCCTCTTTCTTTGGTGGCAAGGCATGGACCAGCTGATCCATCTACAATGAGGACATCAGTCTTTGGTTCCGATCATCACCATCAGTTACAGTCCTTGGGCAGCAAAAAAAAAAAAAAACACACAACAACAATTGGCGTCAAATGCAATTAACCATACTGACAGCATTGTGCACGTTGAGATGAGATTACACATATGTACGTAGTCGCGAGAGCATGGCACCGATGATTTAGGCCATGCCCACATTTGGTGGTTGTGACAGCATAGTGCAGTGCGTAAAGACATGGTGATGCATGGCGATTCAGTTGCGTTGTAGTTACATCACATGGTGACATGCACAATGGCATCTTATCTGTGTTGTAAACATAGGTGCCACCATATAAAGTGCCAGGTGAACTCATCACTGATCATTCTCATTTCAGCCACAGACAGAGCAAGAACATGGAGGAGATGGATTTGCTACACCTCATATCTGAGAACCAACATGACCCTGAATTAGTAAAATGAATTTTGGATTTTCACGATGCCACGCTGCAGTTAAGAATCTAAGGTGCCTGGAGGAACGAAAAATGAAAACCAAGTCGTTGAAAACCCAACTTACAATGCAGACAGGAGAAAGGCTATAACAACTTGATGCAAGAATTGGCAACTGAAAATCCAGGACTGCAGGAATTTTACCAGGATTGCAGAAGAGATCTTCGATGAAATTGTGGAACGTGTCGCACCCTGCATAAAGAAGATCCTCACATTCTGGAGGAGACCTATTGAGCCACACCTGCATGTTGCAATTACCCTATGTTACCTTGCAACTGGAGAATCGTACAAGAGCCTGTCCTACCAATTCCGTGTAGCTTCCAACACGATCTGCAGTACTGTGCCTGAGACTTGTAGGGCCATTGTGGCTGCCTATGGAGAGGAGGTCATGCACGTACCCAGCACCCCAGAGGAATGGAAGGAGGTAGCCCGTGGGTTTGAGCAACAATGGAATTTCCCACACACCCTTGGAGTAATAGACGGGAAACACATTCGCATCCAGAAACCAAGCTTTGGAGGAACTCATTATTTTGATTATAAGAAGTTCTACCCAGCCATTCTACTAGCAGTTGTTGTTGCTGAGTACAAGTTCCTGTATGTGGATGTATGTGTCATAAGGTCCGAGTCTGATGGTGGTGTCTTTGCCAAGACAGTTCGGCAAAATGCTTCATTGGAGATGATGCTTTCACTGTAAAGAAGTATATGATGAAACCATACCCTGCACACTGCCTGACAAAATCTGAATGCATCTACAACTTTCGATAAACTAGCAAGCAGGTAGATATTGTTCCAAGCAGTTATTGTTCTGATTATTATTACTGTCGTCATCTGGTCTGCTTGTTGAAATACGTATGTAATATGAAATACGTTTTGTTTACCATCTAATAACTAAATCAATATTTTCCAATTGTCTCCCACAGGTTCAGAGTGTTTCACACGCCCGTCAATCTTCGTCATGATCGTACCGAGTCCGTGGTGTTGGCCGCCTGTGTGTTGCACAACTTAATTATGACGAGATATCCTCATGCCAAGAGTGAGGGAGATCAAGAGGACTCAGTGAGACGAGGTCCTACCTGGCAGCTGGAGGTCTGAAGTAATTTTACCAAGCCTGGCTTCCCCACACCGGCAGACAACAACCATGACTGGGAAGGCTCAACGTGACCACCTGCGTGAATACGTTGACTTTCCTGCAGGCTCATTTCATTGGCAGGAATCTACGATATACAGTAAGGAAAAAAATAGAAAAAAGCCTTTTCATCTCTGACTCCAGAATATGTTCATCTTGAGAAATGGAGTATTTCATGAAATCCTTACTGATTATCAAAATGTAACATTATATGCACATTCTAATAATTTGTATTTTACTGCATCATCAGCTTGTTAGGACTTTGTTATTTGAAGGACTTGTGATAACTAACCTAAATAATTTTATGTATATAATATAAAAATATATTTGTATAAAAAGAAAATCATGTTTAAAAACTATTTAATTTCCCTATATAGAAGTTAAAATCCAAAAATATTTATATTAATGATTACCATATATATTTTAATTTTTAGCTGTAGTCATTGTCCTTTTTGTCCATATCTGAAGTTTTTAATATATATAAAATTTACCGACAATCTTGAATCCAACATATATTTTACTTAGTAATAGTTTTCATGTGTTATTTTTCTTTATCTGTAGTTCTGAAAATATATAAAAAATGCTGAGAATCATTTCCACATATATAAAAACTATGTAAATTTCCTAAATAAAAGTTAAAATCCAAAAATACTGATATTAATGATTACCATGTATATGTTAATTTTTAGTTGTAGTCTGAGTCATTTTTATCTGTATCTGAAGTTCTCAATGTATAAAAAAAAAAAATACTGTGAATCTTGAATCCAATATATATTTTACTTATTAATAGTTTTTATGTGTTATTTTTTTTCTTTTTTTTTTTACTTCTTACTAGTTTTCAGTGTCATTTTGTCTTTATCTGAACTGATGAAAATATATCATACTTTCATTCCTATCCAGTTTAAAATATTGGAGGTGGTTTGTAGAAATTATGCACTTGAGGAAATTGTAAAAAAAAAAAAAAATACTGTTCAACATTTTAATTGTTGAAGTAATGTGAATAAGTCATTTTTAAATAAAAAAAAAAGGTAATACTCCTAAGGATTTTGCTAATTTCAAGTATTGTAATAGAAAATATCATTCAGTTATTAGTGCTCTTAGGAAAATTTAACACATAGACAATATAAACATTGTACACATTTTATTATATTACAAAAATATTCATATACAATTTACAGTAGCATATAGAAATGTTACAAGAAGAACTTTTTCTTTACTATGAATACAATAAAAAAAAATCAGGGAACAAAAAGCACTAAGTAGGTATCATCTTTTCCTGCACAACAATGAAAGTGGCACTTGAAGTAGTGGGTATTATGAAGTCGACACTGGTACTGGGAGGCTGACATTATGAGATCTACCGCAGGCGAAAGGTGGCATAGTATATACGGGTGTAGACGACCTGGCACCAGGAACAGTGCTTGGCCAAGTAGACATGCCCTGACCCTGGGCATGTCGTTGCCCTGTCATCGGGTAAACTTCTCCGGTTGCGCGCCCAGGATGTTGAAGGCATATGTGCAGGAGGCTGAGACAGAAAAGACCTGGTGGACGAATCTTGCTCCATTTCTAAAAACGTTTTCTGGTGCTTGGGAACAAATCAAAACTCGCTTTCAGTCTCCCTTCTTTCGTGGCGCCTTCTGCAGTTTCTGCAGCAGAAACCCGATCTCCGTCTGCAGGTATGGATATAAGACCAGGTCAATGTCCGCGCAATCCCTCGTAACCTTCTTTAGGTGGAGGTTCAATATGCCTCTTTAGGGTTTGATTCGATCCAATCCAGTATTGTGAGGAAGAAGCAGAGGTCACGGTGAGGTCACTCGTGAAAGACTGGCTGACCTTTATGTGAGCTACTGCCTTTATTTACACGGCAATGTGAGCAAGACAGCGTTGCGACATGGCCCACCCAGTGCATGATGCGGGACTACCAAGTTACCGTGGCGATTCATGGCACAGTCAAAAATGGATAGTGCATGTCGCAATTGAGAGTTACACCTTGTGCAATCAAATGGAATGCCATTGCATCGGTTGCAATGCCATTATATCAGTCGCGATGCCATTGCGTCAGTCTTGCATCTTGCACAATGACATGGCAAAAATAACAGTTATCATGCCGCCAAACTCGGCAATGCAGTTACGATTCACGGCGTTTGCTGGCAGCTTGGTCGTAATTGCATCGTAATGGCGTTGTAATGAGCAAATTTTCGGCCGTTACGATGTGCGTGGTCTTGAATCGCCAATGTAACAGTCGGGCATTGTAATGACCTCTATCAGGGAAAAAACGCCTGTTTTTCCAGTGAAGTTCAAGTACTGTCGACATCAGATACAAAGGGTCTCAGAGAGCGTTCCCTCTTCTCTAATAATGTTGCAGTGGAAATGGGATCGTTTACAATTGCTGTAGCTTCCCGGGATTTGTATTGTTTGTTTCATAAGCTCTTGAAAAGATATTGGGCGCTGTCTCTGCCTGACTTTGTCTCAACAAGGCAGTTTCCGTGATGGCGAAGACTTCATATGAAAGAGACCAGATAATAAAGTGGTCGCTTCCCGTCCTACGCATTTCAGCACAAAATTTAATATACTGTCAGCTTCGGCGACAATTCTTTTCGGAGAGAGAGAGAGAGAGAGAGAGAGAGAGAGAGAGAGAGGGGTCTCTGAATTTTCTCCTTTTAATATGTGACGAAAAATCCTTAGAGACAGCCAGAAGAGAAAGGTGGATGAAGTGCTCCAGTATTTTCTCTCTTTAAATTTTTGCAAAAATTATATTTATCCTGAAATTTCAGAAAATAAACAACGTAAGGTACCGCCCTTGTTTCTTGATAAGATACAATTACGATATACTTTTTTTAACAAGTACCATATACTTTTTTAAATTTAGCCATTTCATGTAGCGGAGAAAACAAATCAACGGTCATAGCCATATTTATATTTTACCTGTTGGGTCTCGGATGAAAACCACGTGTACAAAATTTCCCCTCATTGGCAGCATAGAGACCCTAACAGGAGGTCCGTCCCCACCCTAACACCGCAAAGACAGTTTTTTTACCAACTTTCGTCCTCATTCATTCCACATGGCCAAAGCTCAAAGCGCTCTGATTCGTTCTTTGACAGGTGACAGCCTTACCACTACTACCCCTCTCCACACAATTATCTCCCTTTCAGATCTTTTGCACTACATATATACCACACATGCAAATCATCTTAATAACTGAAACTCCTTTTCTTTCCTTTGCATTTAACATCTGCACTTTCTAATTAAAGTACAATACATACTAACACACAAACAGTTAAAACAAGGCAGTCTACAGCTACGAGGAGGACTGGTTATTTTGACAGCCAAGTGTGCTATTAAAATATTGGAGTCTTCATAAATCACCTGATCTGGAATGTTCCTTTCTGAAAAGTATGAAGTGCATCGTTTTGCTGACCTTTGCACCAGAGTTTAATCCTTAAAATTCCTTCATTTTATATATTTATTTTGAAATAAATTAATCAAGCACCAATCATTCCTAGATTCATATTTATATTCCACTGAAAACTATATTTTAACAAAGGGGCTCTATTATATTCGTTCATAAAATTCTCTGGCCATATCAACGGTTTGCGATTGCATTTCCATTTAAATACAAATCTACATTCTTTTTTATAATGTTTAAGAGCAAAAATAATATTTGACGAAATATGAATCACAATACAGAAACCTGAATTTAAAATGTGTGGCAAGAAGAAAAATATATCCATTTAGGAAAAAATTACCAGGATGTCTCCGTAAAGATCATGGTAGGGTGCAACTTATTCCTCAGGGGGCTTAGAATATGTTCAAATGGGTACCTAGATAAAGAATTCAACACGATCCACCAACTCTAACGCAACTGCTCTTACCCACCACCCATTATCGAGAAGGCTATTAACAAAGCGAATAAAATATACTACAAGGTCCACTCACAACAGACAAATAGATTTTAACAACAAAATAAAGCTTCCGTATGACGAAAATATCCAAAACCACAGAACAACTCAGGTCTAACAATCCTTTTATCTTCCATTATCCCAAATCCATCCAGGAGCTCTCTCATTAACGTATACTTAAATAAAAAGGGAAAAGCCGGAGTTTACAAGATTACGTGCAACAATGTAATGAGATTTACGTGGGAGAGACGGGCAGGTCCCTCTCCCAAAGGTTAACAGAGCATAAAAGGTCAGTACAGTATGCTTCGGAGAGTTCAGGGATTTTTCTACACATCAGGGATAGAGGCCATTCTATAAATTTGAGCGGGGCGGAGCTGGTTTTCAAAAGTAGCTGTCCGTACAAAAGAAAGATGCTGGAATCTGCCATCATCAATCAAACCAACAATATGAACCTGTCAGGAGGACATTGGAAAGCAGATGAAATCGACAGTTTAATCCTTAAACCTCTTCTCTAACAGGTGCTCCAGGAAACACGACCACCAGACAAATCGCAAAACAGGTGTTAATGAGGCCAAAAACCACTAGGGAATTGTTTATTTTCCCTCCTTCTTGAGAAACGGTCACCTGCATACCATCCGAGACTTAATGCCACACCTACATATGCTTTGTATATATACTTCTGTAACATTTCATCTGTCCATATTTTACCAGTGAACAGGGGCACAGAATAAGTGCTCGAATATATGTTTGCAACATTCAAATAGTGTTTATGGGCCTTCTTATATTCATATTACACTGTGTGTATTACAGTAAAAGACATTCATATATATATATATATATATATATATATATATATATATATATATATATATATATATATATATATATATATATATATATATATATATATATATGTATATGTTAAGAACCAAGTGGCTCGGCCCATTGAAAAAAAAAACACAGGATCTTTATAGATGGAAAAACTAGGGGCTGCTCTGGCTAAACGAAATTTACACAAAAGAAGGAGGAATAACAAAATACAGAAATTGTTATAAAAATTAGATTTATTAATATTAAACTTAATAAAAATCTTAAATAAAAAAGAATGATAACAAAATGAGCCAGGTACGAAACACAAATAAAGCAATATTACTTTATATCAAAAAAAGAAAAGTACCAGCAGCAGTCGATACAAAAAAAAGCATCTCTCCAGCGAAGTCCACCAACGTTATCACGACGTCCAGCTGCCGTCTCGCCAAATACCAAGGACACGGGGCCACTGCAACCGCCGACAGGGTCTCCACCTGCGGCCAACAAACAACCATCTTCGTTGGTGCGCTGCTTAAAGTGGCTGCCCAAAAAACATCCTCAAAGTCGAACTGCTGCTGGTACTCAAAAGTTCTCATCCCCAAGAACAACCCGTTCTTACTGCTGCCCGAACCTGACTAAAAGTTGGCGCCATGCCACCACAGACATCAGCAATCCTGTGAAAATAAGAGGGGAGGGAGAGGATTAGCCAAACAAAAACAACTAACTACCGTGCCCATAGAACCACCAAAGATCTAACACCTTCCCCCGACAGAAAAAAAAAAATTACAATTTTTTTTTTTCAAAATAACCAACCTCCTCTCCTCAATGTGGTGAAAACTCCGACAACCAGAGCAGAGCCAATCCTGTCACGGTCGCCAGTTAAGAACCGAGTGGCTCGGCCAGTGGAAAAAAAAAACACAGGATCTTTATAGATGGAAAAACTCTGCTCTGGCTAAACGACAGCTCACACACAAAAGATAACAAAAATACAGGAAATTGTTATAAAAATTAGATTTATTAATATTAAACTTAATAAAATTCTTAAATAAAAAAAGAAGGCCATAAAATGAGCCAGGTCCGGGCCTTTTGAAACACAAAAATAAAGCAATATTACTTTATATCAAAAAGAAGTACCAGCAGCAGTGAAAAAAAAAAGCCATCTCAGCGAAGTTAGACAACAGGCTTATCACGACATCCTGCTGCGTCTCGCCAAATACCAAGGACAGGGGCCACTGCACCCGAGCCAAAACACCCCGACAGGGTCTCCACCTGCGGCCAACAAACAACCATCTTCGTTGGTGCGCGGCTCCACCCTGGGCCCAAACACCGGCTAAGAAACATCCTCAAAGTCGAACTGCTGCTGGTACTCAAAGTTCTCATCCCCAAGAGAACAACCCGTTCGCTACTGCTGCCCGAACCTGACTAAAAGTTGGCGCCACGCCACCACAGACGTCAACAATCCTGTGAAAATAAGAGGGGAGGGGAGAGGGATTAGCCAAACAAACAAACAGGTAACTACTCGTTTAGAACCACCAAAGATCTAACATACATATATATATATATATATATATACATTATATATAATGTGTGTGTGTGAAGACAATACAATATAATTCAGATCAGAAATTTAAGGAACCTAGCAAGGCTCTTTATTCGAAAGTCACAGTGCTTTTCAAAAAACAATGTTTTATTTTGAGGTAACCTTATATTCATCAGATAATGTCTTTTTCCTTTAAAGTGCTACAAACACAAATCAACAGATATTTTCTCGTTCATATGCAAAAATCAATAGCGATGACATGGACAAGGGGCGTGCTTTATTCCAATGGTCTTTTTCATCATAAGAGATATCTCATTGTTGCCATCATAATGCAATTAATGATTCACTGAAAAAACTAGGATGTAATAATTTAATCACCAATTTATATCTACTTCTCGGTAGTGAGGTTATTTTTCGAACATGAAGTTTGTTTAGATAAGTTTAGGGTATTAGGAAAAACTATTTTAAATAACAACAGTTTTGGGCATATTAATTCTCAACTGCTTTTACGTATTATTTTTAATATTAAATCTTTTCACATATTATGCATTATTTTTTTAAACTATTTAACTTTATTTTAACTTGTTTCTCTTTTTTTGGCCGATATAATCCAATTATTTTACTCTGTAAATTAGTTGCATTTTTGCCTAATTATAATGAAGCAAAAATAAGAAGAAATTATATTCAGCCGTTATTAGCAATGAATTTTTTTTATTTGACATTGTACAAAATATCATTGCAGGTTCATTTTCTGTTAAAAAGCGGAGCATTGAATATTCTCCTCTTTAAATATCTTTCCGGTAAGCTTTAAAATAGACTTCGTGCCTTTTGCTACCAATATTTTCTGATGGATGGATAGTTCGGTGATTTGGTCTCTCTTATTCAAAGTATCGGAATAAAAAAGCCATGAATACTATTTAGAGCTAAAGAAGCATTGTAAACACAGAAAAAACTGATTGGTTAAGATTTCAGATTAGACTGGACTTCTCCTACCACAGGGCCCTTACCCATAGGTGTTCAAAAGGAAAGAAACCAAAAAAGGCCTTCTGGACCCTTCAGCCAACAAGGACACTTAACAACTGATCCTGAGCGTAAGGCAGTTCAGTTGTACTAGTAGATGGAGGTTTAGCATTCACTCGAGATATTTTCATTTGGATTATATCTACGTCAGAGATATTGCTAACTACAATATTTACTGGACACAATAAGGATACTGTTAACATCTTTGTATTGTTCTTTCTATCTATCCACGAGCTAAATTTTTTAATTGGTTTTACAACGTGGCAAAATCAACTGAAATATGTATAGCTCATAATTTTCACTCTAGCAGTATCCCCTTAATTTCATTTGTGTTATTCCCTCGAAAAAAAAGAAAAAAAGTTAATTAATCTGTTTTAACCAGCAACGTTTTTTTGTTTAATGGTAGCTTTTATACTATTTCTGCCGCGCCACTTTAAAAGAAAATCTTTCCAAAGAACCTTTCCAAGATAAATTTTGTTAAATAATTAACCTCTAATCATATTTGTCTTAGATACCTTAATAACCTTCTTCCTATTCTGAGGAACTCGCTGGAAGACTGAATGATCTAGTACTAATTATATAACTGAACTGTTCTTGGGAAAAATAGGGTAAATAATATTCCTATTTTAGCTATTATGGTCCTTAGCAATTTCCCAAAATATCTTTATTACAGTATATAGGCAATACCAAATGCAGTAAAGTACAGCAATTCCTGTATTATAATATGCTTCAGTAAATATGATGGCTACATGTAATATTTTTAGACCTTTTCGAAAAAAATGAGACAATTCTTTAAGCTATCCCGCATCATAAATATAACAAAAGCATAAAGAGCCAAGCTGATTATGTTTTATCTAAAATACAATGTAATATTGCAATGATAGTTATATTGATGATGCAAATAGATCTACTTCACAAGGCTTATCTGGAGTGAGGTTGTGCTAGTTTTGAAGGGCAACTGTGCAACCATTAATCGGGGGAAGTACATGAAATCAGATATGCTGACAAATTGGCTAAATGACCTCTGCTTTTCGATCTATTGGTGACCTTTCTGACTTCAATAACGTTAAATCACGGTTTTATTGACCAAACGTGCTTTCAGCTTCTGTCATTCCCTCAGTAAACTCCTTTTTAAGTTTTTCGTCCCATTGTTTTATACATGTTTTGGGTATAAAACAATGCTCCATTCCTCTTATCTCTAATGAATATTAAGGGTGGTCGCCTTCTTCCACACACACCTTTCCCCTAGGTATCAGTTGTCTTATAATATCTGCTTCTTCTCTATCTATGCTTTTGTCGATAGTTCAGTCCTCGAGGTGTCTTCATTCACCTCAAAGACCTTTTCTGT
>NC_089766.1:28808282-28825782 GCF_040412425.1 Macrobrachium rosenbergii | reverse complement strand
GATGACAAAGGATTTGCTTACTGGAACCTGAAAGGGAATGTGGAAGAGAAAATACATTGCAGCCCCGTATCTCTTCACGGATTCATTAAGAGAAGACACATTCTGGCAAAACATGAGATACTTCGTTGTATCTTTTCATCCTTAAGATTAACCCGTTCTGTTTATTATAATTAGATTAAGATTCGCGACCGATTACGGCAACTTCTCATACATAATTTCATGTCTTCCCTAACAGAAATTCACTTTAGTTTCAATAGTAAGAGAGTGAATAGATCGTTACTCTCCTCTTCTGTTTACAGTGTTACCCCCTTTATGGAGGAGGAATTATTTACACACGAGGATGAGTGATTCACTTCAGGCAATCAGTAGGTAGAAGTCCTTTACTTTACCTCTTACTTCATTATGCACCATTCATAAGTTTAATTGCTTCTCCATACCCACTTTCCTCCACATAATTGATCTGTATTCTGTTCCATTTTCATAGTTTCCTCATTGTCATTTTTAACTTTTATTTGCAAATTCACTTGTCCTCATTCTGACTTAAATCATTACCTCTATTTTAACTTTAGCTTCAACGTACTGACAAGATAATGATTGGAAACATTCACACACACACACACACACACACAAAAATCTTTATATATATATATATATATATATATATATATATATATATATATATATATTGATATATATAATATATATATAAAATGTTCATCTCCTGTGTCCCCATGAGATGTCATATTGTTCAATTTAAGTTAATCTCAGCAAATAGTACAAATTTCTTTTGATGAATTTCTTAATGTGTGAAATCAATATGTCATCATATTTTCACGTCCATGGTAATTTGGCACAGAAAATCTCGCCATTATATTTAGTTATACGAATGAGCCATGAGGTAATAAAACACTGTAATAATTGAGATACTGAACGTATCACGGAATGAATGCGTCTATGATAATATAAACTTATTACTGGAGACTTGAGAACCTCTACAGAAAGTGTCTACTAAACTATGTACCAGCTGAAGCCTCACATGGTAAAACCATGGTTACAATACAGGAGGACATGATCATTCCAAAAAATGAAACATCATAACAGAATACCACCAAATGATATTTACATATACACAAATACATACTCAGCACATACATATAGCGCTATATATATATAAATATATATAGACAAAATAGCAGTATATATATATATATATATATATATATATATATGATTAGTATCACTTTTTGTAATAGTGATTCATTTATCACACATTAACGTGTGATATATATATATATATATATATATTTATATATATATAATATAAATATAACAATGGCCCGCTATAAATAAAATATATATATTTATATGGATATATATATAACATATATATATATATATAACGATTAGTATCACAAATTTTTGTACCTTGGATTACACATTAACAGAGATATATGATTATATTTAACATAAATATATAAATATATATATATTCGATATATATAGTATATATATATATATATATATATATATATATATATATACATATATGTGTGTGTGTGTGTGTGTGTGTGTGTGTGTGTGTGTGTGTGAAATGGAGGAAAATGAAAATTTTTATGAAAACAATGGAATGAATGCATTCAAGTAAATTCATCTGGAATATTTTCTTTAACCAAAGAAATAGTTTTTCATGATTACAGGACCTTTCTGTAGTTTTATCGTTTTGAATATTATGGATATAATTCTTTTTTTCCTAAACTTCATTAGTGGCATTTTTATTAGCATATGCAAAATTATCACTTGTTTATTTTTTTATCTTTAAACTCAAACGTTAGTTGGACCAAGCAGAAATTTACAGAAGTAATTTTAAAGTGAAAAGCCTCATTGTATTTATTCCTGAAAATGAGTCCATTATAAAAGAGTTTGCTATTTAGATACTCAGTTGTGTTTATGAATGACAAAGTACAACTAACTCAGCCGATATACATTAATAAATAAAATATCAGTAATATGTTTTTCCCTGTAACTAAAGGTATCATTACTAAACAGTCTGGCATCATGTAACTATTTCTAGTATCAGCTTCAGGACTAAGTAGCATTTCTGATAATCGAATTTTTATAAAGAAAAAAGAAGGAAAAAAATATTACAAAGAAATGCAGAGAAGAATGTTATCATTTTCCAAGATTATAGTAACATTTATAAAATGTCATCCAGAGGTGACCTGTGTTAATGTTTATAGAACTATATACATAAATAAGTAAGAATGCGCTGAAGTTTCCTCGGAGCAATCGAGTTTCTGTACAGAGAATAATATTGCAATGAAACTCTCAGCCACGGCCCATGAAACTCTCAGCTACAGCCCGGTGGTGGCCTGTGTGTTGGCACCTATAGCGGTGCCAGACGATCATAGATAACAGTAACCTTAAATAAATTAAAACTATTAAGGTTAGAGTTCAGCAATATGGGATATTTGATGATTGGTGGTGGATGATCAATAATCCAATTTACAGCCCTGAGCCTTGGTAGTTTTTAAGATATGAGGCTAGGACAGAAAAGTGCGGACCGGCAGACAAATATCCATCTCAATAGTTTTCTTTTACAAAAACTAAATTGGTAATACGAGATCAATAACCATAGTATTCGCTCTTATGTTTCTTCTTACAAAGTCCCGTTTTACTGCAAGAAGGTATGACGCAAACATTGATAATACGCAAGACTTTTTCATAATCGTCCTCATCAATCAACGAAGAAAACATAACGTAGATGGAAACTTAGTGATGGAAAAATTTGAAATACAGCGGAAGAATACTATACTCATCAATTTTCAGACTTACCGTTTACGTGGTTTGCTTGCGCACTATAACTGTCGATACAGATTCTTGAAAAAAAAAAAAAAAAAAAAAAAAAATAACATATATTGTCAATTCACTAGTAAACAAGAATCAGGGAGGAACAAAGGACAAAAGTTTTGCTTGAGCACGATTATTCCGTCTGAAGGTTAGTCTCTCTCTGTTGGCATCAATCAAGGTCAGCATAAACAAAAGAACAAGAATACCAGACTGGTCAATTGTCAAAGGCCCTGGGCATTCTGAAAAAGTTAATCAGGATAATCCGAAGGCATGGACTGATCAAAACTGAACCTTAAGACCAAACTTTGACTAGAAAGTTTAGGCTTACACCTCCAAAACATTGGTTGACCTCCTTGAATAACACTGTTCCCTTAAAGACGTTATTCTTTTAAAAGAACAGCCATCCACCTCGCTCACATTCCCTTAGGTTGACACGGACGGTCTGTCTTTGTTCAAATGATATTTTTACTAAATAAGGAAAACGGAATATTTAACACCATAAATTGCAGTACATGTATAAAAATTCACATATATTTTGCTTATATTTATCAACAATTTTTAATATATTATATATATATCAAGTTTATATAAACTTAAAACTTTGGGGAATATTAGAACACTTTCTTATTCCTACAAAAAACCTAAAAAAGATTCGATGATATTGCAAACTGTAACAAAGGCACGGGATAAAGTCTTGGTAGTGGAAATAATGAATGAAAGTGACTAAATAAAATAATAGCATTATTGAACGATAGTAAACTAACTGAATCCATTGTAAAGGGCATTCCATTTAATTAAAGTGGTAACACCTTTCCAGTGCTGCTCCCTAATATATCTCTATGGTTTTTTCAAGAATTTCAAAACCAATAACCCTATTAGACCAATCATTATTCACTAAACTCAGTTTCTTAAAAATTTATCTAAATGGTTTGTAAAAATTTACAACATTTATGTTGAAACATTTCTAACACTAGAATTTGTAAAAAACAATCATACGGTGACTTTGAAACAAATTAAACAGTTTGAATTTGAAATTTGATTTTAATAAAATTAGTTTTGATGTCTCTTTATTTCAAAAGTGCCTGTAGATGATTTACTTGGATTTTTAAGGAAGAATTCATAAAGTTATGATATTCCTTCAATGAACTGTACAAACCGTAAAGCTAATCTTACATATTCAAAAAAACAAAGATAGTAAATTTTGTTTTTGATTGGAATAAATTTTTGTACAAAAGTTCGGCAATGCTATTGATTTTCAAATCTCCTGTCCTTAGGTGAAATTTTTCATGTCATGGACAGTTACATCAAGAAAATTCAAATTACAAAATTTTTCCCTCAAAAGTTATATGGTTTAGGTATGGTATGTGGATGATTTTGTCTGTATTTGGCCAGTTCACGAAAATCTCCAGGAATTTCTGATTAAGCTAAATAATTTAGTCCCTTCTATAAAATTTACCCGTAGAGGAAGAAAGAAATTGTAATTTGAATTTTCTTGGTGTAACTGTCCATAGATATGACGGATATTTCACCTTTTCATTCCATCGAAAATCAACAAACACAATTCATTATTATTCCAATCATCATCAAAATATTAAATTCTGTTTTTTTCTGAGATGTTCTTAACTTGCCTCTGCGCGTTTGATGCTGAGATCAAAATTCATTGATGATACTGCTTTGAAACTTAAATACCAAAGGGCTTTTGTTGATGTAGCATGGATAAGAGCCAGGAAAACATTTTATTTAACTAATAACAAACTTGAATTTAGTAAGCATAATGTTCTCAAATTACCGTAAGATGAAAGGTTTTTAGAAATTCATAGAATTTTAAAGCTTTTCAACATGAATGTTGTTTTCAGTAATTTTAACGTTAATTTAGTAATAAAAAATTCTTCTAAAGTTGTTTCTAGCTGCATCTATGAAATTCCTTGTAAAATATGTGATAAAATATATCTTGGACAAAATGGAAAATCACTTTCACAACGAATCACCAATATACAGAACTGGCCCAATATCGAATGCATTATTCGTACAGATTTAGATCATCCTATTAACTGGAGTGAAGCAAGATCTTTAGTCCCGTGTAACGACACAGTTAAAAGGAATATCATCGAAACTTGTTTTATCAAGTCAAATAATGAAAGTGTTTTAAATTTAAGTGTTGGTTTATTTAAATTTGATGCTTTAATAATTAAAAGTTGTTGATAAACATAAGCAAATTAATATTAATTTTTATACATGTTACTGCAATTTGAATGGGTAAGATTCCGTTTTCATTATGGTTATGAAAGTATATTTGAGGAGTTTTGACTGTATGATCCCCGGATTTGCCGATTAACGTTTTTAACCCTGAATTAAATTAGATATGGTATTCAAGGTTAAATGATTTTGGAGTTTGTAAAATAAACTTGAGTATGTTTGATTTAATGTTTGGTCTTAGGTTGCCAAATTTAGTTACAGCTCGATCCCGGGGATTATCCTGGATTAACTTTCTTTTATTACCCTTTGACAATTGAACATCCTGCTGATTTAATCAGAATTTGTTTACTGAAACCTTTTTATATTTGTGTCTCATCTAATGCACCCTCACCCATGTCAATAAACGTGAAAGGCTTAATGTACTCTTCCATCAGGTACTGCAAAGATTTTCCTGGGAGGCAGCTTATACACTATTGGGCACGTGCATCTACTGTGATTTTTTAATATATATATATACATATATATATTTATAATATATATATATATATACATATGATATATATATCAGCTATATATATATATATATGTATATATATATGTATGTATATATATACCATATATAAATATATATATATATATAATATATATATATATATATATATATGCATATATATAACATATATATATTATATATATATATATATATGGTATATATATATATATATATATATATATAACTATATATATATATATATATAAACATATACCCTATATCTATATATATATATATATATATATGGAGTCGGTATATATATATCCATATATATATATATGATATATATATATATATATATAATATGATATATATATACCATTGTCCTAAATATATATATATATTATATATATATATATATATATATATATATATATATATTAACCTATACTGCAAATTACTGTTAACCGATAACAACAAAGCAGGGTAAGGTAATGAGCTCATTAAGCATGATGTTGAAATTTTAATTAGTGATAAAACTGTTGTGAAAGCAGTCATTACTTATAACTTTTACATGCCATGTCGTAAGTTCTTTTGTAATTTCATGCCATCCAGAGATTGAGCAATGAAAGTCCTCTGATGTAATGTTAAAACAGGATAGGAGAAAATGAAGCTTTATTGCTCATTTAAAATTCAAAGTGAAAATACATATTAGTTTCATTAGCCTTATAGTATTATTTCCTATGTAAAATATATAAAAATATTTTTCCAAAAATCTCTTGTAATCTATGCATCAATACAGAAAACAAAGGAAAAATATAAATACCCATTCTGCGCTAGATTTTTGAAGCTCTAAAAATTAAACTAGAATATGTTTAATCCTTGTTAATTACCTTTTCCTCTCCTGCTTTATTCAGTACATTCTTTGACAGTTGGGGATCACCAAGAACTATCTAAATATAATGAAGTTATTTGAATTAAAATGCTAGTTTATCCATTCAATCTTGTTTGCTGTTATAAAACTGAATATTCTTTGTAATCTATTGTTCACTGTTTGAGGTTTGCTTGACGATAGAAATACTTAGTATATATATATATATATATATATATATATATTTATATATATATATATATATATATATTTATATATATATATATATATATATATATATATATAAATGTGTGTGTGTGTGTGTGTGTGTGTGTGTGTGTGTGTGTGTGTGTGTGAAAACGTTCAGTTAATATTCTATATTCCTGAAAAAACAGTTAAAAATCCAGGACTTTGCTTTCACTCAGGAATCGATACATAATACCATCTCTAAAAATTTTTAATATTAGACATGTTAATCTGAAATTTGGAGTCTTTTTATACATATTCCCTAAACTGAAGAGATTTTTCAGGGGTTCGAAGTGAAAATATGACATGTATTGAAAAAATCAAAGTTTGATACTAAACTTATTAGTAGACATTTGGATGCCTGGAAATCTTGTGAGAAAAAATTACTAATTCTCAGAGAGAGAATAGAGAGAGAATTAACAATATGACTATTGACTACCGGTACCTTGTCACGTCTTCTTTGTTTTATTTACTCTGTGTTTATTTCCCTTGTTTCAAAATGACTTCTGACCTTGGCAGGCAAAACTTAGTAAGTCTGATTGCAAATGGATTCTGAATGAGAAGGGAGTAACATTTTGTTTAAGAACTAAAACAGTGGCATAGCAATTAAAAGAGTGTACATTTGATAAATATTTTGAAACAAAATTTGTCAAATATATTTCCAAGAGTTTAAAGTCAAAAGCCCATGCGTTTGTGTACTATCTAAAAAAAATATGAGCATGAACTGTGGTACACTCAAAAAACTATAAACAAAACGCAAAGATGAAAAATCTGAACCAGTATACTTTGTATTCATTGAGGGATCATTTAGTATTCATACCTGGACAAATGATAAAAAATCTGTCAGAAGAGTATGCAAACATTTCACAAGGTCCATTAATCTGTTCAAGGCTGGATGCTTTAGTGTCAGAAGAAAAAGAGATTCCACCACACATGACTCAAGGGGACACTTTACGACCAACATACCAAAAATTCATTGAACACGAGGCCAATGTTGATCTCATTGATATGCAATCAATGAAGGGGCTCCACCCAGATTATGGTGTCCAAGACCATTTGACAAAATTCATTGTTTCTCACGCCTTACATCAAGGCGTGCAGCAGAGGTAACCTATCAACTTTTGTACATTTTGATATGTTGTTCGGTGTCTCATAAAGCAATTGTGAAAAGTGACAATGGGTCAGAATTTACTGCTGTTAAGTCATCGAAGAATTGAAAGTGATGTGGCCCGAATATTGGTCCAGAAGCCCAGGCACCCTCAAAGACCAGGTTACAGCAGAGAAAAAGAAAATGCTGAAATCAAAGACATGCTGACAGACTGTCCCACTGACAATGAAACCACTGACTGGACTGTTGGTTTGAAATTTGTCCAGTTTTCAAAACATAAGTTTCCAAAGTGATGTTAAGAGTGTACCGTTTGCAGCATTTTTGGATGGATGCAAAAATTGGACTGACAACATCTTCTTTGCCTGATAAGATATATCTCGTCTTGAAAAGGAAGAAGATCTTCTAAATTTATTTGAATACTAAATATGTGATAATTTTCAAAGTTCTAGATATATATCAATAAATAAATAAATAAACAAATAAATAAATAAATAAATAAATAAATTATATAAAATTAAAATAATAAAATACAAGAAAATAAAAAAAATAAATAAAATTTCATTTGATTTGATTTCATTCATGTTTCAGGAGCAATGATTATGGCGCCAGGTATTTCTGAGTGGAAGGAAATATTGCTGTTGAAACAACAGCTGAAAAGGAAGATCTTCTGAATTTATTTGAGGTAAATATGCAATGTTTTGCTTCCCCCGGCTTCTCAGTCTGTGTTGTGCCTGTCTCTCTCTCCCT
Organism: Macrobrachium rosenbergii; assembly: GCF_040412425.1. Taxonomy (NCBI): domain Eukaryota; kingdom Metazoa; phylum Arthropoda; class Malacostraca; order Decapoda; family Palaemonidae; genus Macrobrachium; species Macrobrachium rosenbergii. The sequence continues at coordinate 28,817,274 of NC_089766.1, read as the reverse complement.
CTGTCTATAGTCTATTTTTCTTAGATATCTTTCATTTTATTTGATTACATTCATGTTTCAGAGTTCCTTGATGGCGCCAGGTTTGGATACTTGACCGGATCATCATTACTGATGCCTGCTGAAGTCACTGCAAACCCTGGTACACCAGCTGCTGAGTACCAAATTTATAAACAGCAGCTTTGGATACTGCTACTTCTCTGCCGGATGGACCAGCCAATCAGGGCCTCTGTTGCTTACTGTCGTCAAGATGAAACTTCCGGATCAGCATCCTGAAACCTTATGAAGTCCCTCTCAAAGCCCTGATACACCAGCCATTTCTCCACTGTCACACTGCGTGCATAATCAGGTCTTTAAGGAAAGAAAAAGAGCATTTCCCAGGAACTACAAGCCCAGAAAATGGTGAAAAGGAGTCGACGAGTCCTGACCTCTTAAGAAAATGTTCATGACAATGTCACTGTTCCAATCCTAATGTTGATCGAGGAAGATAGCAGTCTTAAGAAAATTTGATTGGAGTCATTGTTGAAAAGACCCACAAGGCTCCAAAATTGCAACCAAAAGTTGTGTGCTAGACGGAAAATTTAGTCTTCAATTTGACATTTGAGCAATTTCTGTACTCCATTTTAAGATATGGATTGAAACGCCTCCCACTGAAAAAAACAGGTTTCTACTTGCGGAGGTCAATATTATTTGTAATTTAATTTAACGGAACAAAGAGTGATGTCAAGACAAAAAGCCTGTAAATGCTTTAAATCTCAGTCTGAAATGTAACTCAAGATGTCATTCTAAATGCCATGTAACAACAAAACAACAAATGTCACTTTTAGTATTGTCTTGGATTTTTACATATCATGTTTTAAAACAAATTCTTTGGAAATAATTGAATATCAAGGTTATCGTATTTTATTTTTCAAATTGTATTCCAATTTTCACTTCACCTTTAAATTTTCAGTTTAATAAGCAAAAGAGCCTCAAAATTTATTAATATGTATAAGATATTGAAATTTTTAGGTATTATGTATATTCCAACAGCTTGAAACAGGTATTATGTATTAACTGTTTTTTTCAGGAATATACATATTAACTGATTATACATATTAACTGTAACATATATATATATATATATATAATATATATATATATATATATATATATATAACGTATATATATATATATATATATATATATATATTTATATATATATATATATATAAATAGAAAAAGAAAAAGAAAGAAATATATATATATATATATATATATATATATATATATATAAAAGATATATATTATGAGACATATATATATATATATATATATATATATAACAAAAAATATATAAAGATAGATAGATAGATAGATAGATAGATGATAGATATATGATAGATATATAGATATATATATAGATATAAGATATATATATATATATATATATATATATATATATATAATAAATATATATATATATATATATGAGGGATATGAGTGTGATGATTATTTTGAGTCACATTCACTCGGAAGAGATAATTCCGAATGAAATGTCAACTGGATCACTGCTGAGACTTCTTTTTGGGGAAAACGCTGGTATGCGGGGGCAGTTAGCCTGCCAGGAAAATGTTTGGTACAATGGTAGTTAGATTCCAACCTCTTTTTGTCTTATGCAGCTTAGTTGGCAGCAGCCTCCCGGTCCTGATGCTAGTCAGAAAATTATTTCTGTTCCACATGTGATTTTTGTATTATATATATATATATATATATATATATGTGTGTGTGTGTGTGTGTGTGTGTGTGTATATAGATATATATATTAATATATATATATATATATATATAAATGGGTGTCCCATATATATATATGTATGAGTATATACCATATACATATGTATGTATGTATCTATGTATCTATAATCAAATCAACACAACATCAGTTGGAACTGAAATAAATTTCTGAGTCACATCAGGATCAAACTGTAGTCTTTTGAATCAAAGGCAAGACTGGTACCAACTAATCACAAAGTAAAAAAACTGGAACCCAAGTACCACTGAAATGTGTTTTGCTTGCGTGTGTGTGTGTGTGTGTGTGTGTGTCACCAGAAGCAGACAGGATTACTCTTGATTGATTTGTGATTATATATTTATTACATTTCATAATCCATGATTGAATCATCAGGGTTCTAGAAATAAAAAAAAATGACAATACAATTTGAAATGCACAAAGGCAGAGTCAAAACAAAAAATGAAAATCGACTGAAAGGATTCACGCAAAAACACAGAGGAAGAGGCAAAACAAGCCAAAAAAAAAAAACGTTTCAAAACACTAAAATGTTAAAATTACAATGAAAACAAAATAGTCCATGTGTATCGAGATAACCTTACAATATGACATAAAACAGTGAAAATGATGTGTACGATATAAAAACAAAACAATAAATTATTATTATTTTTATGACGGGTATAAAGGAATAGCCGAAGTCTGAGTGTTCAATTTTGGAACAAGTTTTCCATCACCAATTATGCAGAAATTTTTAGTTTTTAATAGAATTTTTTTTTTTTTTTTTTTTTTTTTGGGGTTCCATTGGTTTAATTCATTTCTCAGAGCGCTGCCTGTTCCTCAGTGTCCCTTTGTGTACAATTTCCTTTTATGTCGACTATCATTTTTATGTTCAGATTTTGCCTTTGTGTAATTTTTTGGATATTTTTTTTTTGTTAATTTTTTTAATCCAAGAACCCCTGATGATGTAATCATAGATTATGAAAACTTGGAATAAACATATAATAAAAAACCGATCAAGAAGTATTCTCGTTCACCTTCCTGACTGATGTCTGTATTCCAGGCATACCATGGCCCATGCTCACTGCACACACACACACACACACACACACACACACACACACACACACACATATATATATATATATATATATATAATATATATATATATATATATATATATATATATATATATATATATAATAACGTTCACCGTAGGGAATGAAACCTGGCTCTAACGACCTTTAATAACGAAAAACTGACTAAAAGGGTGGCTGCATTCCAGTGGACAGAAGGTAAATAGTGACAATACTCAAAATTACCATAAGATAAGGGTTTAAGGCAAACTTAAAATTGTCCACTAAATAGGGTAACTCACTAAGGGTATCAGAAAAATATATACAGGAGCTATCAAAAGGATCTTGGCACTACTTAAATTACATTACTAAAATATATCACTAAATGAAAAGTGCCACAAAATTGCAGAAAGCTTTAAACTATGTCTTCTTAGGTTACTATGTAATAAGTAGAGGATAGGATCCGTAGAATGTGCAGGATGGGGTACAACAAGCAGGTGAAAGTCACACTGCTTTCGGATATCTTGACCAGATATGGCACCTGCAGTTTGGGAAGATAGCGCCACTGACCTGGGTGATGTCACACAACAGGTACTCAAAAAACAAATCTTCAAGAGCAGAGATATTGAAATACACAAAGGAATTAAGTGGCACTTATCTTGGAATGAGTAAACAAACTAAAAAACACTGGTTATAGTATGTTATTGTTAAATTACACATATGAACACAAGAAAACACAATTAACACTCACTGTTCAATACTGATAAAACAATCACTACAATAAAAATCACAACAATCTCTGAGGAGAGTGAAGGTACTGGATATAGAAAATGGGAAAACAGGTGGGAAATCAGGTAGAGATAGAAATGGGTGAGGCCGACAAACAACTACAGTCACATTACCTTGAGTCAAGTGGACCAAAATTTGAAGATACCAGAGCCAGATTCTCATAGCAGGGCGTCAATGGAACCAGTGTTGCCTACAGTCCCATACCATATAGGGATGAGATGAAGTAAATTACTGGAGGGCTAGCGAGACATCCCAGGCGCTCAGGTGGTGTGGTGCCTGGATAATACTACCTTCAGGTGACAGCATCAGGGAGATGTCTGAGTGGTACTCAGTCAGGTCTCTAGTCGGACGAACATCTGGACAAGTGACGTCATAAAGTGTACTAGCAAAGGATAGTCCGTCGGAGATTGTAAATATACTGCAAGCGGCGTCGATGTTGGTCATATTTTGACAGTTTTAACAATTTCCCTGTAATAGGGTTACCTATTGTCCTTTTCTCATGGCATGTCGATAATCTTGGTAGGTACCTGGAAAGGTCATTTAGAAGCGGGCTAATAAAATGTTTAAGGAGAAAAGCAATACAGAATAATTTGATGTGAGAGTTGAGGATGAGGAGGCGGGGATGCAGGTGCGGCTCAGGTCAATCGTTAACCCTTAATGGCATGACAAGGTAATTGGTGGCGGAGAAACGTCTCAGAAAGCAATCGTGACAAGATTGGCTGGGGACTGATAACAATAGCATTAGAGTGTGAAGTCTCAAAGTGCGCATTAATGTGCAATGAGCTACTGATTTGTCCCCTTGAGCGAGGATTACAGGGTCAGGTCAGTGTTGGTAATGACTTGGGGTACGTTCATGAAATCGTCTCCTCATTTAACACCTGGGTTGGCTTAAGTGGAAAGGGGTAGGCATGGAAAAATTCAGGGAAAACTAAAAACAATTTAGTAACTTCTTCCAAATTTTATGTTTATGTTATAATCAAAATCAATACGGAAAAAGCAACCATGCAAACAATCGAAGAACACTGGTAACAATATATATATATATATATATATATATATATATATATATATATATATATATATATATATATATATATATATATATATATATATATATATATATATATATATATATATGTGTGTGTGTGTGTGTGTGTGTGTGTGTGTGTGTGTGTGTGTGTGTATGCATGTGTGCTTCCATGTTCATTGTAAGATAAATATATTGTATGGAGTACGTTTATAAATAAATTTTATATCACCCCAGAAACCACTCCATGAACATATAAGAAATTTATATTTGACTGAAACCTTAAGTCAAAGGTGACCTCAATTACCTACTCTACTATAATTTTCTCCTTGTGAATGTATATTGATTTTATTTCCATCTGTTCTTCCTCCTCGTAGTCTTTGATGGTTGCATATAAATAACTCTTCCCATGTTCAGTTATTTCACCCGCTCTATATCTCTTTCGAAGCTCTGGAATTAGAAATGAAACTATTTTCAACGAGTACATGCTGTGAGGCATATTGGAAAAAGCATCTGTTCCAAAATGGAGAACTACTCTTTTTCTATCATTTCCTTAAATCAGATATATATGGAATCTTTCTTGAAATCGATGAAGTGACGAAATTTTCAGTGTTTTGCGTAGATAGGTGTGGAGAACTGGTGCTTCTTAAAAAAAACAAAAAAACTCGAGAAATGAGTGGAATTGTAGAACTGCTCGTTGATACCGCGCAAAAGAATTTTACCTTTGTTTGTCAGCATCCCATCTCATTGCTCTCGCCTATCACCTTCATGTTTCATCTAAACGACCCGTAACTGGGAACAAACTTCTCAGTACAGCAATGCAGAGTTTGACTCATTTTTGTTTACCTCCAAGACTTGTTGTCACTTCTGACCCACTGCACACTGCGCTGCTTTCGTGTTCCATAAACTTTGCCCAGAATTCAGCATTCAAGTCAAATTCGACATGGGGTGAGAGCTACTACACACGTATAAACCACACATCACCACACCCCGTCCCCGCCAACACGCACACACACACACACACACACGCACAGAAACTGAGTGGCGCTTTCAGGAAAAAATGGCGCAAATTAGATGTCCAGGCCAATCACCCAGCCTCGCCTCCGGGATATTGCTATGCGAGAATCAGAGTTCAGAATGACGGTGAAACAGCCAATTTCTAAAAGGCGTGAACAGTTCCGATCATTAGTTTTATTTTTTTTCTTCTTTTTACGGTTCTGTCAGTTAAGTATGGATGTATGGAACTGTAATAATTATGATACTCTCACTAGGGCTGGTATTACTTAAGACAAGAAGCTTTAAATTCGCATGTAGACACAAACTTAAAATTATGACCTGTTTCCATTTTTTCATATAATTATTTTGCTAAACATGATTCAAGACTTTTTTTAGCATTTCTTGTACAAAATTATATCATTTCATTATTCAAAGCTTTTATGCAAGAGTAAGTCTAAATGGTTATTCACTTGCTAGAAGCTTCAAAGGCTAGCCTTGCTGATAGCAGGATGTTGGCAGATGATTCGAGGGTGAGTTCCATGTGCCTCAGTCTTGTTCCGGGAAGTTCGATGTTGAAAATAGATATTGGAAAGTACCAGACAGCACAGTAGACCTTCTGGCGAATGGATATTATATCTATCAATAGTGAAAAAAGATTTCCAGAGCAAATAATGTCAGAAGGGAGAACAGCATTCAGAGATGGTAGAACTAAAAGATCGAGTGTATACCATATGAAATCCAAACCTATAAAATTATTCTGGTGGCATTAAACTTTCTATATTTTTCATACACAGCGAAAAAAATCTGAAGCTAGTGACATACTCATAACACTATAGGAAACATTGTGAATTTTCTGGTATTATTAGTTTTATACTTTCAGTAAAAGGACAAAAGATCTGAGTATGTGAACCTAACATCAAGCAAGCCTTGAATTTTTACGGTGGCATTAAACTTTTTGCTGGAAGCTTTTCGATGGCACTTTAGGAGACATTTTCGTTTACTTAAATAGTTTCCCACTACTCTGCACTTTTCTTTCAAACCTTGAAAGGCAAATGAAAATTTGAATGTGGAGTTGAGGACATGGCTAAAAAATATTGCAGGTTTGACAGAAACAGCTGGAAACCTTGATAACATTTCGTCTTTGAAAATAGTATCTAAATTATTTAATAAAAATTACCCAGTGGGCTACATTGTAGCGATACTGATTACTTTAATAATATCATTTACCATAAGGTCTCTCTCTCTCTCTCTCTCTCTCTCTCTCTCTCTCTCTCTCTCTCTCTCTCTCTCTCTCTCTCTCTCTCATATGAGTATATTTCAAAGGAACTGTTATAGGTAAAATACGCATTTTGTGTTGCCTATTGATTTTCTTGTTTATTATACTATACTAATACTTTTCGTTCATGTTTTTCGTTGATTTATAAGGCGTCTGAAACAGAATACTAAATTTATTCTAATAAAAACAAAGGTAAACACCCTTTGAAAAAATTTGTTAATGCCTCAGGAAAAACAGATGATGCCTCTCTGGAATGAGGCTGTGATTTATGACGAATTTCCTCCTTCGGAACTCTTGCATACTACTAAAACACAATGACTGCGCAGGGCATGATGTTTACACAATAAATTAGGTTCGTGCTCGTATATGAATTGTACTTTGGCTCAGATTTCAGCTGGTCTTTTGACATTCAGCATGGAAACCGGAAGGCTTCATAAATAAGAGCGCACGATCACGTATCGCTGTGTGAGTGGGAAGGGAAATCGTGGGTAATTTAGCTTTGCGTCTTTTTCTTTCTTAATAAAAAAGGAAAGTTAGCGTCCTTTCACACCCCGTAAATGACCATATTACGACAATCTCTCGTAAAGTGAAGAATCTAGTCATTTAATTGTACTTCAGGCCAGGTTTGGAAAATTCCTTAAAAATGCGTGTGTGTGTGTGTGTGTGTGTGTGTGTGTGTGTGTGTGAGAGAGAGAGAGAGAGAGAGAAGAGAGAAAGAAAAACTATGATAACTTATATTATTAAAGTAATCAATTACACATAAAAGCAGAAGGATGCGTAATTTTACCAGACAATTGGAAATATTTTTAATGACAAAATACTACAAAGATTCACAGGAGCTGTTTCTTGAAAACTGCAATATTTTCAGCAATGTCTGCAAATCCATATTCAGATTTTTATTTGCCTTTGTAATATATATATATATATATATATATATATATATATATATATATATATATATATATATATATATATATATATATATTTCTTTCTCACACACACACACACACACACACACACACACATATATATATATATATATATATATATATATATATATATATATATATATATATATATATATATATATATATATATATATATATATATATATATATATATATATATATATATATATATATATATATATATATACATACATATATATATATATATATATATATATATATATATATATATATATATATATATATATATATATATATATATATATATATATATATATATGTGTGTGTGTGTGTGTGTGTGTCTTATGTGTGTGATGTGTGTGTGTGTGTGTGTGTACACATGTATGTACATAGGCCATAAAGCTTCCCTTGATATCGATTTCACTTTACCTTGGACATAACTGACGCAAAAGAATTATATACGGTACTAAGGTGTATCTGCCTTGGCGATGATTCGAACCTATGGCAGTTGGGTTTGATGCAGGGTAAAGAGGAACTTTATCATTCGGCTATCAAGAAAGATAAAAGATGACTTAAAATCACCTGCACATATTCCTGTTGAAAAATTGTTCTTTGCAGTACATATAATGGAAATAAACCTATTTCCTCCAAGATACCTGCTTGCTAAGTTTGTAACGCTTAGCTATTTCGATAGAAATATGTACAGCAGATTCAAAACCAATTTATATCTTTCTTGATAGCCGAATGAATGTCTCTGTTTATTCTGTATCAAACACAATAGGAACAGGTTTGGATCTTGGGCAGGGCAGATGCTCTGTCTATAAAATCACTGTGTATTTAAGTTATGAATGAGATAAAAGTAATGCAATATTAGAAAGAATTTGGGGCTTAATATGTGTGAGTTAGAAAGTCTCTTGTGTATAAGTGATATGACTGTTTTATATAGCAGGTGTTACAGACTCGTTCCTTAAGTAACGTAGATGAACTCTTTCAGCTGTGAAACTCCCACAATAGCCACTTCAGACACTTGCACAGAAGACTCGTTAGCAATGCATCCATCACCTTTACACACACTGTGTTTACTCACCCCCATCTTGTGCTCACTCTCTCAGTTCATGGATATGAAGGCCCTTC
>NC_089766.1:28786859-28799359 GCF_040412425.1 Macrobrachium rosenbergii | reverse complement strand
TAATGACCCAATAGACAAATTTCATTCAATTATCTGAGTCAATAAGATAGAAAATCATCAACACACAATCACGTTGGAACCAGGAAATAAATTTCTGACTCTCAGGATCCAACTTTAGTCTTCAAGTGGAAAGCAGTGGTTAACCACTGGCCATACAAGTCTAAAGTTGGAACCTGAGACAACTGCACCCAGAATTACCTATTTCTGCTAGCTAACTGCTTGCATTGTACCTGTGTTGATGTTTTCACAATCCGACTCACAATGACCCAATAGACAACATTTCATTGAATTATCCCCTTCTGGTGAATAAGATAGAAATCATCAAAACAATCACGTGGAAATAAATTTCTGACTCGTCAGGATAATTCAGTCTCTCAAGTTGAAAGCAGGGGCGGTTCCAGACCTGGGTTCGACTTCCCGATGGCCCAATCGAAAATTTATTTCTGTTCCACTTCTGAGAGACCTCTTATTCCTCAGAGATGAGTCGAGAAATTTATCTTCTGTTGAGGAAAAACTTCGCTGATTGTGTTAGCTGATTGGGTTTGATTGCATCTTATTCACAACCTCGAAGGATAATTGATCTGATGAAATGTTGTCTATTGGGTCATTGCTGAGTCGGGAAGTTAGAAAATCAACTGGTATCTAACAGTTAGCTTGCCCAGGTAATTCCTTGGGTGCAGTTGCTCTCAGGTTCCAACTTCTTTTAGACTTGTATGGCCAGTGGTTGCCCTGCTTTCCCTTGAGAGACCCAATTGATCCCCACGTGGAGTCAGAAATTTATTTCTGGTTCCAATACCGTGATTGTGTGTTGATGATTTTATCTTATTCACTCCAGAAGGGATAATTCGAATGAAATGTTGTCTATTGGGTCATTGCTGAGTCAGGAAGTTAGGAAAACTACGCTGGTATGCAAGCAGTTAGCTTGCCCAGGTAATTCCTTGGGTGCAGTTGCTCTCAGGTTCCAACTTTTTGAATTTGTATGGCCCAGTGTTAACGCCCTTGCTTTCCACTTGAGACCTGGTTCGATCCGGCACGAGTCAGAAATTTATTTCTGTTCCACACGTGATTGTGTGTTGATGATTTTCTATCTTATTCACTCCAGAGGGATAATTCGAATGAAATGTTGTCTATTGGGTCATTGCTGAGTCAGTGAAGTTGGGGAAAACTCGCTGGTATGCAAGCAGTTAGAGTTGCCCAGGTAATTTTCGTTCCAGTGCAGTTGCTCTCAGGTTCCAACTTATTCTTTAGACTTGTATGGCCCAGTGGTTAACGCCCTTGCTTTCACTTGAGAGACCTGGTTCGATCCCGACGCGAGTCAGAAATTTATTTCTGTTCCACACGTGATTGTGTGTTGATGATTTCTATCTTATTCACTCCAGAAGGGATAATTCGAATGGAAATGTTGTCTATTGGGTCATTGCTGAGTCGGGAAGTTGGGAAAACTGCTGCTGGTATGCAAGCAGTTAGCTTGCCCAGGTAATTCTGGGTGCAGTTGCTCTCAGGTTCCAACTTCTTTTTAGACTTGTATGGCCCAGTGGTTAACGCCCTTGCTTTCCACTTGAGAGACCTGGTTCCGATCCCCGGCGTGAGTCAGAAATTTATTTCTGTTCCACACGTGATTGTGTGTTGATGATTTCTATATATATATATATGTATATATGTATATGTATATATGTATATATGTATATGTGTATATGTGTGTGTGTGTGTGTGTTTGTGTGTGTGTGTAATTGGCTCTACCTCGGAAATAATATATTTTTCATATATGTTACCGAAGGAATTTTTAGTTGATAATAAGTTGGCCGTCCCGTGGGCTCGAACCAGCGAAGGACAAGAACTCAGGACTACAGTAGATGCTTAATCCACGCGGCCAGCAAGTGAGGTATAAGTGGATATCGTCTCCCATATACAAATCGCCCATCGAACTCAGGTGTTTGTATTTAGAGACGATATCCACCCACCTCTGCCATGCTAACTGTGTAGTGCGTTTGTAGCACGCAGCCATATTATGACTTTTATCACATCACCGTGATTCATATACAGTCAGTAAGCTACAAACGTCCTTTAATATCCAGTTCGCTCTACCTCGGAAATAATATATTTTCATATATGTTACCGAAGGGGAATTTTTTTAGTTGATAATAAGTTCGACCGGATGATCAAACATAGATCGGAAGTCGTTCGGCAGGAAGGAAACAGGATATTAACCCGGTATGTAACCACCTACTCCGAGGTGCTAGTACTAAACATGGCGGAAACTCCTTGGGACGCCGTGTTTAGTACTAGCCCCTCGTGGCTCAAAGCATTATATGCACCCATTTCTATATCATGTGGTTTTTACAAATTATATTAATAAATGATATCTTCGTGTGGCCGTCTGCTTTACTTAGCATGAGTTAAAATGGACTTTGGCAAAGGTGGATGCATACCTAGTTAATACCAGGAAGCAGTATCACACCACAACTTCCAAAAACAAGTTGAACACTTTTTCTTTTCCTCTTGTGAACTTAAAGAATATTCCATATGACCCGACACTACCAAAGAAAAAAATCATAGAATTATAGAAAAATGAAATCAACTTTTGATGCAGTTGAAATGTCAACGTTAATTGAAATTATTATCATTCTTATAATTACTGTTTAAAACACATTTACAAATAAAAAGTTCATTTTAGGACTTCTTATTTTATTCCTCTGTTTCAGATATCTAAAGAGAAATTTTTAGCTAATCAAGATCAAAAAGAAAAATGGAGATTATATCAAGGGCAGAATCATCAAAGCATCTTTTTAGATTAAATCCGGCCTCCAGAAATCGAGGTCAAGAAAAAGGCTACTAGGGATCACCTGCCCCAGGATCACATTTGCTTTTTTTGATTGGCCTTATCTCCCATCTTCATTGCTCTTCTCATCTATAGCTGTATTTCGCTATCCATCTTCACACAGTTGTCTCCATACGAAACTTAGGTTTTTTTAAAGGTAGAAATGAAATTATCATTTTATACCTTTGGCTTTGAACTATTATAAAATGCTGCTCATAGCTGTTGACAATAAAATCAGTGACGTGAAAATTGCGGCATAATCGTTGGATATTTCTTCAAAAGCAAATTAATTTCAGAACTCACCTTAATTATCATCGCCTAGTAATAGAAGGAAAATTCATCCAAAGTATCTCAAAGAAACTAGAAATACGCAGTTAGGTTCCACAGAGACATAAACCATCGGTGGTAAATCCTGAATCACTGAGAAATTCGACATAAGGATTATATTTTTTCCTTATGTGCTTGAAAGTGGCAAAACTCTTGTATCATTTCATCTGTATTAGTTTATAGTACGGCAGACTTTTGCACTTAGTCAATCATCGAGGACACACAATAGTGAGTGTTGTGGCGTTTACCGTTCTCCTCAGCCGGTGCCGTTTCCGGATATTATTTATCCCATGGATTGTTCCAGACTGTCTTATTTTATACCATGGCAGTGAATGAGAATTTGACTTATATCGCTGCCTTATTTCATTCAGGCTTATTTCTTCTTCTCTGCTTGCAATTATAATCATCATAATGTAAGAAATTTTTGAATATTTGCCAGGACCATTTTTTTATTTACCTGTACAAATCAGATAGTTAATGTCTCCTCGTACCCATAGTAGATTTGATGTGTGCTCGCCAGACCATCGAATCATTAACACAACAGTGGGAACAAGCTGAGTATTTTTATGTTGTCATTATTCCTTAATGTTAATCTGCCAAAAAACGTACAAACTTCACATTTGGAGTTTTACGCCTTTTGAGCTTAATTTTAAAGGTTTCCCTTCACAAGAACTAGAGAGTTGAGAATCCATCTTCGGTTCCTCGAGCCATTATGCAGGTCATTCATACCTGATTAATTCTAGTTCCTGTGTACTCTACTAACATTTCGCAGGTTCTTTTGTCGCATATGTATTTCACTATTGCAAGACCCGTTCCTGAAAAGGACTGGGGACCTGCTCTACCCTCAAGTGAGTTCGGCAAGTCAAGCATAATGTACCGTAGACTTGCTGCCTGCTATATGCTGTAATTGTGGAGTTCAGTAATGCCGGAACCATTCACGGTCCACTTTTTAAGCAAAAGTTATCTGATGAAAATCATGCCATAGTGAATCAGAAAGCAGCCTTCACTCCAGGCGCACGTGTTATGAGACATGAAGTAAAAACTGGCAAAGCCTGAATTGTGGTAAGTAGTCACTAGAACCGTTTGTTTTCCGAATTCTAATTTTTCTTCTTGACTAGCCGTCTATATTACGGAAACAAAATTAGTATTTCTAAAGGAAAAGACTCCAGAATAAAGCATTTATTTTATTGATACTTTTGATAAAAATTTAATTCGAAACATTGTCAAAGCAAAACCAAAAACACGAAGTAGCATGAAGTTAAAATTTCAAAGAAAGGCATATTCACAAAGCTTGTGCTGAATGTCGTTTTGCAATCAGCAACTTCCCCGACAACGCTCGCAGCTCTAATCCGGGGCTAGAACAAGTTTAACTCGAGATCCTCCATGAATATGCAGAGAACTTCTGCTGGAAAAGAGCGTGAGAAAATATCAGATGAAAAGTAAGTTATCAATAAACAATTGAACCAAATAAATAAAGTGAATGAAAGTTATGAAGTGAAAGTGAAAAATTATCTAATTTATTCGTTCAATGTTTTTACTTTGAATTATACTGTTATCATTCATTAATTTTTGACAAATCCTAAATAAATAAACACTCTCTCAAAATTATAGAGCATATGCATGTATATAGAATACACACGAATCGGAAATAGTCAGATACCATCGTATACGATTACTGAAACACATCTTTTTATATATATATATATATATATATATATATATATATATATATATATATATATATATATATATATATATATATATATATATATATGTATGTATATGTATGTATATATATATATATATATATATATATATATATATATATATATATATATATATATATATATATATATATATATATATATATATATATATATATATATATATATATATATATATATATATATATATATATATATATATATATATATATAAATTAATACATGGAAACGTGTTTCAAAGAATTAAATTTCTGATTCACCATGGGAACGAACCAGGGGGTCTCAGTGAGAATCCAGTGCCAAGGTCATAAAAGGAGTTGGAACCTAAGTACTATATACCTGAGTTTGTTTTTTTTTTTTTCCGGCAGGTTACTAGAGTCAAACATACCGGCGAATTTTACCCAATTCCCCGACCCATCAGCTCTCAGGTTGCTAACATTTCATTCGTATTACCTTTTTCACTGTGAGAAATGATAAAAATGAACGCATGGAAACCGTTGTATGCCAGTATTCTGATCAACTCGTCTTGGCACCTTATAATCTGGCAATTGAAATACTGTCACGCATTTATGTCCGCTACTGTCTTAGCACAGACGAGCCGAGAGTAACCTATTAAAGCCAGAGTGGTAAGCGTAAGTACAAAGGGCTTATGTTTTTTTTTTTTTTTTTGAGCTGGTAATATTTTTCCGAAAATCTCAGTTTAATCTTGTATGTATTTTAAATGAATAAAGATCTTAGACCTGTTTGTAAACTTTAAAAAAAGATAAAAGCGTTGCAGTTGTTTTGTTGGATTAAAGAACCAAAGCGCTATGAAAAGGGAATTAATCTAGATTGCACTCAACCTTGTCTCTTTGATAGTTTTCTTTTTTTTCCTTCTTCCTTCTTTTGGTTTTGTTTCCACGTGGTTGATGCTGTGAAGAGAAAGTTTCTTCGAGCTTACTAATTCTGGAAGACGTCATCTTCCGGCTGCTGTTCCATTGTGTTTTTATCGATATTCTGAGATTTTCGTCGGGAAGGACGGAAGGTTTCAGCAGCACAGCTGGTTGTCTGTAAGTTCTCGTCCCGATCGCCTCGTGTAGTGAAGCCACTAAATGTGTCACTTGCAGGCATTTTGATAACTACTCGAGTGATGAGTTAGCTTAAGGGTAAACTAAGCTGCAGCTGCGCATTAACTCCGGTACAGACAGCTGGAATTATGAATACCAGATTTAGACATCGAAGAAGCTTTGTGAGCCAATAATTTCATCCATTACAGAACCTTCAAATTCCGACAAGACTTGGCCTTTAGTTTTACCTTCTACTTAAATTGATTTAATTTTTCACCACTTTTCTCCTTGCCATCTCTGGTACCTTAATTTTTAGGCAGAGTATATTTTGCAATGAACTGGTTTAACATTAATTTTGTACGAGTATAGTTGTGGGTGTGTAGCTACTTTAGGCTTTCGCTCTTGCGCCTCAGTTTAATATTTCAGCAATTTGACAATTATGAGTGGAGGTTTAAAGAAAGACGAGAGAGAGAGAGAGAGAGGGAGAGAGAGAGAGAGAGAGAGAGGAGAGAGAGAGAGAGAGAGAGAGAGAGAGAGAGAGAGTGAGTATTGATAACTACTCAAATACTAGGTTATTGATGGTGACAATTTTCATGAGTAGGTTATCGAACGTCCTAGGCGAGGCTCACCTATCTTCGAAATTGGATAAGAGTTTTGTATCGCTAATGTTTTAGAAGGTTTGATCTCACAGCAGTATCTTACTTCATTCAGTAGTCCCGTATTGTAACGCAAAATATCGAACAAAATAATTTTCCAACGACAATAAAACTACTTCACATAAAACCAATTCACGGGAAAATATATCGTTCAAAAAGTATCGGAACCATTTTTAGCTGAGAGAGCTATTGTTTGGTAAATGACTAATCTCTGTCATCCTCTCTGAGTCCCGCTTTTCGTTTTACTGTTATTTCAATGAACTGGAATCCCTACTATTGCTTCTGTCAAAAAAAAAAGAATCATAAAATAGCGCACGTGTCCATACATCATCCAAAAGTATTACTACATTCTTGGGAAAATAAGCATATCTATACGTAATTTTGATCACTTTCTTAGATAACTCATATTTGAGATATATATATATATATATATATATATATATATATATATATATATATATATATATATATATATATATATATATATATATATATATATATATATATATATATATATATATTGGTGTAAGAATAGATGAGGATGTAAAACATAAGATGCAAGCAGGTTGGAACAATTGGAGAGCTGCCTTTGGAGTTCTTTGTGACAAAACGGTGACACTAAGTCTAACAGTGGTTCCCAATCTTTTTTTCAGGTGACCCCAATTATGTTTTTCAAGATAGGACTGCGACCCCAATAATTTAGTTGCATATCTATGTGTTATTAAAACTATATATTACTAGTTGTCGGCTATAAAAGTAAGGAACGACAACTATTATGAGTATGTGTAAGAGAGATACTGTAAGGTTGTGAAAGACAAAAAGTAACATAATTGAATTTTATTAGAACTACAGCATTGTGAATTTTAAAGCCTGATATTAATCAAAACAACCACTTCTAAAGTAATATTCTGTCACATTCCTCAAAAAATAAACTAAAAAGGAGTACCTGTTTTCTGTGAAATGATAAATGAATTTCAATGGGAGCCTTGGGCCTGGATCATGTTGCTAAGTTTCTCTATTCGTGGTTCAGTCTTGAAAGTGCTACCCTCAAATCATGTTCAGGTTGCAGTCGATTTCTATATCTTGTTTTGATGGCAGTCAGAGCTGCAAATCCCATTCACACAAATAGGTTGTAGCGAAAGGCAACAACATTTTCACAGCCTCGCATCCAAGGACTGGTTTCTCTTTCTTCACAGCAGTCCAGAACACACCTAGTGTTTGTCGTTCGAAATTAAAACGAAGAGTTTCATCATGTTGCACCTCGATGAGCTCCTCTTGCAGATTTTGGATAGAAGACTCTTCTTCTGAAAGGTCCTCGGCTTGGACATCGAAGGGTCTGCACAACCATTTGTACTTCTCATGCAACTCTCCATCCGGAATATACTTGTCAAACTCCTCAATCAATTTCTCAAGGTGCCCCAAAATGACACTTTGTACGTCCAGAAGTGAGGCGTCTTCTTCATCTTCCAGAAAAGGTTCATAAGTGGAAAGGACGCAGTTTTCCCCAGTTTGATCTTTCCTTCCACAACCTCAGCTTTGCTTTAAAAGCCTTG
Source organism: Macrobrachium rosenbergii (assembly GCF_040412425.1). Classification (NCBI taxonomy): domain Eukaryota; kingdom Metazoa; phylum Arthropoda; class Malacostraca; order Decapoda; family Palaemonidae; genus Macrobrachium; species Macrobrachium rosenbergii. Next base: position 28,791,235 of record NC_089766.1, on the reverse strand, counting down.
AGCTTTTGTGACACAGAGATAAGAGTTTCATCTTTTCCTTGCATAGACACATTTAACGAATTCAACTCCGAAAATATGTCTGTCAGATATGCCAGTTTAAGCAACCACCTTGGTTCTGTAAGCCTTGCTGCCAATGCATGTTTCTTCTCGTGTAAGAAGATTTCAACCTCTGCACGCATGTCAAGCAGCCTCTGGAGCACTTTCCCTCAGGACAGCCACCTGACAGAAGAGTAGTAAAGCAGGTGTTCATATTCTGATCCCATATCAGAGCACATCTGACTAAACAGCCTTGAATTCAAGGCTGATGATTTAACAAAATTCACTATTTGAATCACATCTTCTATAACAGTGTTAAGCTCAAGTGACATTTTCCGAGAGGCAAGGTTTTCCCGGTGGAGCAGACAATGAGTCACTATCACTGTGGGGTTGACTTGTTTTACTCTGGCAGTGAAACCCTGACGTGCCCCTAGCATTGCAGGTGCTCCATCTGAGCACACACTGTAGCACTGATCCCATTTAAGTCCCTCTTCTTTGATGAAGTTATCAACCAGCTTGAACAGATCTTCACCTGTTGTTGTCGTCTCCAGTCGTTTACAGAACAGGAAGTTCTCTTCAATGTCACTCTTCCCTTGGTATCTTACATACACCAAGAGCTGAGCATCGTCACTGACGTCAGTAGACTCATCCAACTGCAAGCTGAATTTCCCACTCTCCTTGATGGCAGCCACTACCTGTTCTTTGATGTCTCCTGACATCTCTTGAATTCGTCGGTTGATTGTGTTATCTGACAGTGGAATAGTTTGAATTTTTTTCACTGCAGCATCTCCGAGGATAGTACTCACCATATCAAGGGCTGCTGGCATTTTACTAATTTTTCCCCAATTGTGTGTGGCTGCATACACTTTGCAATTCTTTTTGCAACGTGATATGATGCAAGTGTGGCTTGTTGAACAGAATACACTCCTGTGTGCCTAGGGTTGTCTAACCGCTGATGCTTCAGTTGTTCTTCTTTTTCTCTTGAAATACTCAAGATCTTTCCCTGCCAGAGCTGGGTGTTTTCCCTGGAGATGGCGCTTGCTTATTTTCTTTAAGCGACTCGTGGCTGAGCACTTCCCACATACAACACACTGAGGTTTTTCGGTACCATGATCGATGAGACACGTAAATCCAGTGCCAAGGAATTCTTCTTTGTACACCCGCTTTCTGGACATCACTGAAGAATCTGAAATCAAATTCATAATTGTTCAGTTACAGTTCAAACAAAACATTTTGTTTGGTTGTCATACGCAGGTATGGGGGAGAATAAACAAATAAATATGGGTTTTCGAAGGCTCAGCTGTTATGAACACTGTGAATAGCCTATCATCCACTGACATACTGTGGTGCAATATCTTGTCGGCAAGGGAAACACACAATTTTAATTGTCGGCACACGCACCACTTTTCATGAGCATTTAAAATCAAATTCATAATTGTTCAGTTACAGTTCAAACAAAACATTTTGTTTGGTTGTCACACGCAGGTATGGGGAGAATAAACAAATAAATATGGGTTTTCGAAGGCTCAGCTGTTATGAACACTGTGAATAGCCTATCATCCACTGACATACTGTGGTGCAATATCTTGTCGGCAAGGGAAACACTCAATTTTAATTGTCGGCACACGCACCACTTTTCATGAGCATTTAAGAATTTTATAGAATCAAAGACTGAGTACAACCTATTCAGCACATTCCATATCAGTAAACAGGTACAATAAAGTACATCAACTTACCGATATACGACGAACAATGTGCAGACAGTGTTTCCCGGTGCGACAGTACAGCTGGAGTGGAGTACCAGCAGTAGCAGGGGCTTGGTGGTGGACAAGGACGGTAATGCTGTTCGCGTACCAAACGCGTATGGCACAGTTCAGGGTTGCCAGCATTACAATTCAGTGTCCTATATTTATATATAAATGGAAATATACACAAATAGAAAAGTAAAGATCCACAATTGCGTTTGTATATTTTTCTTTACTAATCTTTACTAAGAGATCAACTAAATGGCTTAGATTTTTTTATTATAATACGTTGTCTGGCTGTAGCCTCCAGTAGCTATAGACAAGTTTGATACAGCATTGGCAGTCAGGACTACTACATTTGAATAATTATATAATACACAAGCAAAAATTCGCAACTATCCCTCAACTAATATGTGATTGTATATCCTAGAATTAAAAATTGACTGTTTTAAGTTCGAGGACTTGGCGACCCCAGGAAAAACGCTTGGCGACCCCATTTGGGGTCGCGACCCCAGGGTTGGGAACCACTGGTGTAGGCGGACCATATTATCGAGCTGGTCATTAGACATAAAATTGACGTATTTTACCAACTTATCACGACAACGAAAGAAGAGACTCTGTCTGCCCTAAAAAGGCAAAACGCATCAACTCCAAAAATGCGATTTTTGAGATTTTTATATCAATGGAATCAGCAAAAAGCGGCCAATCTTATCCTGAAGGTAGATTAAACCTATCTTGCCCATAAAGAGAGTTTTAAACAGGCAAAATGTATCAACTCCACTGGTTTTCTACATTATTTGAAGGCAAAATGCATCACAACCATTCTTTTGCGCCAGAATGCATCAACATAATGTTATGGACATGATGCATTTTGCCTGAAAAGGAAAGAAGCACATCATGGAGAATAGTGCGTTACACTATGGACATGATGCGCTTTGCTGTGAAACAGCATTGAGTCCATACTCCTCGCCTTATAGTGTTGAATGAAACTTTTGCCAGCATAAAAGGAAAAGGATCGAAGGAAGGGAAAACGGCTACAGCAAAAGACAAACATTATGCAGTACTCTGGGATGAATCAACTGCAGGAAGAAACAAAGAACATATAACTAATGCATATCTGTCTCTTATCCAGAAGGAAAGAGATGGAAATGACTTTGTGTTATGGGCAGATAATTGTGCAGCACAGAACAAAAATTGGAGCTTATATAATGCCATGGTAATTCTTGTCAACTCTGATAATGAAGTTAATAGCATAAATTTTAAATATTTAACCGCAGGCCACACATTCATGGCTGCCGATGGTATACATGGCCATATTGAAAAGTCCCTGAGGAGACAAGGAGATATATACGATTATGAAGACCTGAAAATGGTCATTCAAAACTCTGTCAAGCGACTAGAAACCCTTGATATCAACAAGAAGGATTTCTTTTTCAAGATACCAGCAATCAATAAACAGAGAAGGACAAGGTCACAAGAAGAAACAGACATACCATACTTAGAAACTCTTGTAGACGTCAAGTTTGAGAAAGGGGCAATAGCATTTCATTACAAGACAACTTTCAGCATGGATAATTATCAATTTTGCAACTTCATCAAAAAAACTGTTGAACTATCAAGTGAACTCCTTAAGACTCTCCTGGATAATTGTCCCAGGGGTTTATCTTCAGTGAAGAAGAAAAACGTTGTGGAGAAGCTTGTATGCAAAATGCCTAAAACCAGAAGAGGATTCTGGATAAATATGCCCGAAAACTCTAGGAGCGAAGATTTGCTGAAGAGTCATATATGTTGATCTGAAATAAAATTAGACTGTTTTTCCTCGAGATCCAAAATTAGAGGTTAATTTTCAGGTTAATTTCCGGAAAAGTAAGGTGTCATAATTTTTTCTTATTACTAATACTGCAATCATTTTGAGTGTTATTTCTTTGAGTTTTTGAAAAGGAAATTTTTAGGAATAATCTAAGAATGCCAAGTCAGTAGCATTCAAGTAAAAACTAATTTTGGATTAATTTTCTATAAAATGTATTGTGCAAAACTGAAGTTTATTAGTTTTATTTCAAAGTTATTCTATTTTTTTCTCTTGCCTCTCATTGAAAAAGATATGAATTTTTGTTCAATAAATAATAAATATTCTTTACCAGAGTCCAAAATTTTTGGTTTTAATAACCAAGAGCCTTACCTTTAAATGCCATATATTAAATTTCATCACTAAAACATGAGAAAATACACATCACGTAATTATCTAATAACATAGTAGCCAAGGTTTTCAGAGCAGAACGCATCATGTCCACGCTAGGACAAAGTTAGTCTGCTTTGGACAGCGAATTTGGGTATTAGTTAAAACATTTTGTGAAATTTAATGCAATAAAATACTCCTACTAAGGTTAACCCGTATGTTGACAAATTACAATATGCAGATAAAATTAGCAAAAGAATTATGATGAATCAAACCTTTATCATTGATTTTCTCAAAACTAAGATTTTGGAGTTGATGCGTTTTGCCTTTTGAGGGCAGCGTGTGGCTGTTGATCATTTGCCTGCATTATGGATCTGTATACGAAGACTGCCGCACCTTACGAGGGAGCATTAACAGAG
>NC_089766.1:28779359-28781859 GCF_040412425.1 Macrobrachium rosenbergii | reverse complement strand
TTTTTTTCCTGAAAGCGCCACTCAGTTTCTGTGTGTGTGTGTGTGTGTGCTTGTTGGCGGGGACGGGGTGTGGTGATGTGTGGTTTGTACGTGTGTAGTGGCTCTCACCCGATGTCGAATTTGACTTGAATGCTGAATTTTGGGCAAAGTTTATGGAACACGGAAAGCAGCGCAGTGTGCAGTGGGTCAGAAGTGATAGCAAGTCTTGGAGTGTGCAAACAAAAATGAATCAAACTCTGCATTGCTGTACTCGAGAAGTTTGTTCCCAGTTACGGGTCGTTTAGATGAAACATGAAGGTGATAGGCGAGAGCAATGAGATGAGATACTGACAAATCAAAGGTAAATTCTTCTTGCGCGGTAACAACGAGCAGTTCTACAATTCCACTCATTTCTCGAGTTTTTTTTTTTTTTTTTAAGAAGCACCAGTTCTCCACACCTGTCTACGCAAAGCACTGAAAATTTCGTCGCTTCATCGATTTCAAGAAAGATTCCATGTATATCTGATTTAGGGAAATGATAGAAAAAGAGTAGTTCTCCATTTTGGAACAGATGCTTGTTCCAATATGCCTCACAGCATGTACTCGATGAAAATAGTTTCATTTCTAATTCCAGAGCTCGAAAGAGATATAGAAAGGTGAAATAACTGAACATGGAAAGAGTTATTTATATGCAAATCCATCAAAGACTACGAGGAGGAAGAACAGATGGAAATAAAATCAATATACACCACGAGGAGAAATATAGTAGAGTAGGTAATCGAGGTCACCTTTGACTTAAGGTTTCAGTCAAATATAAATTTCCTTTATATGTTCATGGAGTGGTTTCTGGGGTGATATTAAATTTATTTATAAACGTACTCCATGCAATATATTTATCTTACAATGAACACACACACACACACACACACACACACATATATATATATATATATATATATATATATATATATATATATATATATATATATATATATATATATATATATATATATATTATTACCAGCGCCCTTCGATTGTTTGCATGGTTTCTTTTTCCGTATCGATTTTGATTATAACATAACATAAAATTTGGAAGAAGTACTAAATTGTTTTTAGTTTTCCCTTGAACTTTTCCATGCCTTTCCCCTTTCCACTTAAGCCAACCCAGGTGTTAAATGAGGAGACGATTTCATGAACGTACCCCAAGTCATTACCGACACTTGACCTGACCCTGTAATCCTCGCTCAAGGGGACAAATCAGTAGCTCATTGCACATTAATGCGTACCCTTTGAGACTTCACACCTCTAATGCTATTGTTATCAGTCCCCAGCCAATCTTGTCATGATTGCTCTCTGAGGACGTTCCCCCTCCACTCAATTACCTGTCATGCCATTAAGGGTTAACATATTGACCAGAGCCGCACCTGCATCCCCGCCTCCTCATCCTCAACTCTCACATCAAATTATTCTCTGTATTGCTTGCTTCTACTTAAATATTTTATTAGCCTGCTCTCAATGACCTTTCCAGGTACCTGCCGAAGATTATCGACATGCCATGAAAAAAGGACAATAGATAACCCTATTACAGGGAAATTCTTAAAACTGTCAAAATATGACCAACGTCGACGCCGCTTGCAGTATATTTACAATCTCCGACGGACCATCCTTTGCTAGTACACTTTACGACGTCACTCTGTCCAGAAGTCTGTCCGACTAGAGACTCCGACTGAGTACCCACTAGACATCTCCCTGATGCTGTCACTCTGAAGGTAGTATTATCCAGGTACCTTGCCACCTGAGCGCTGATGTCTCGCTAGCCCTCCAGCGCCCTTCTACTTCATCTCATCCCTATATGGTATGGGACTGTAGGCAACACTGGTTCCATTGACGCCCTGCTATGAGAATCTGGCTCTGGTATCTTAAAGTTTTGTCCATGGACTAAGGTAATGTGATCAGAAGTTGTTTGTCGGCCTCACCATTTCTATCTCTACCTGATTTCCCACCTGTTCTCCCATTTTCTATATCCAGTACCTTTCACTCTCCCTCAGAGATTGTTGTGATTTTTATTGTAGTGATTGTTTTATCAGTATTGGAATACGAGTGTTAATTGTGTTTTCTTGTATTCATATGTGTAATTTGACAATAACATACTATAACCAGTGTGTTTTTAGTTTGTTTACTCATTCCAAGATAAGTGCCACTCTAATTCCTTTGTGTATTTCAATATCTCTGCTCTTGAAGATTTGTTTTTTGAGTACCTGTTGTGTGACATCACCTGTAGGTCAGTGGCGCCATCTTCCCCCAAACTGCAGGTGCCATATCTGGTCAAGATATCCGGAAATCCCTGTGTGACTTTCACCTTGCTTGCTGTACCCCATCCTGTACATTCTACGGATCCTATCCCCTACTTATTACATAGTAACCTAAGAAGACATAGTTTAAAGCTTGCAATTTTGTGGCACTTTTCATTTAGTGATAATATCTTAGTAATGTAATTTGAGTAGTGCCACTAAGATCCTTT
>NC_089766.1:28751859-28774359 GCF_040412425.1 Macrobrachium rosenbergii | reverse complement strand
TTGTATCATTTCATCTGTATTAGTTTATAGTACGGCAGACTTTTGCACTTAGTCAATCATCGAGGACACACAATAGTGAGTGTTGTGGCGTTTACCGTTCTCCTCAGCCGGTGCCGTTTCCCGGATATTATTTATCCCATGGATTGTTCCAGACTGTCTTATTTTATACCATGGCAGTGAATGAGAATTTTGACTTATATCGCTGCCTTATTTCATTCAGGCTTATTTCTTCTTCTCTGCTTGCAATTATAATCATCATAATGTAAGAAATTTTTTGAATATTTGCCAGGACCATTTTTTTATTTACCTGTACAAATCAGATAGTTAATGTCTCCTCGTACCCATAGTAGATTTGATGTGTGCTCGCCAGACCATCGAATCATTAACACAACAGTGGGAACAAGCTGAGTATTTTTATGTTGTCATTATTCCTTAATGTTAATCTGTAAAAAACGTACAAACTTCACATTTGGGAGTTTTTTACGCCTTTTGAGCTTAATTTTAAAGGTTTCCCTTCACAAGAACTAGAGAGTTGAGAATCCCATCTTCGGTTCCTCGAGCCATTATGCAGGTCATTCATACCTGATTAATTCTAGTTCCTGTGTACTCTACTAACATTTCGCAGGTTCTTTTTGTCGCATATGTATTTCACTATTGCAGGACCCGTTCCTGAAAAGGACTGGGGACCTGCTCTACCCTCAAGTGAGTTCGGTACAAGTCAAGCATAATGTACCGTAGACTTGCTACCTGCTATATGCTGTAATTGTGGAGTTCAGTAGTGCCGGAACCATCCACGGTCCACTTTTTAAGCAAAGTTATCTGATGAAAATCATGCCATAGTGAATCAAGAAAGCAGCCTTCACTCCAGGCGCACGTGTTATGAGACATGAAGTAAAAACTGGCAAAGCCTGAATTGTGGTAAGTAGTCACTAGAACCGTTTGTTTTCCGAATTCTAATTTTTCTTCTTGACTAGCCGTCTATATTACGGAAACAAAATTTGTATTTCTAAAAGGAAAAGACTCCAGAATAAAGCATTTATTTTATTGATACTTTTGATAAAAATTTAATTCGAAACATTGTCAAAGCAAAACCAAAAACACGAAGAGTAGCATGAAGTTAAAATTTCAAGAAAGGCATATTCACAAAGCTTGTGCTGAATGTCGTTTTTGCAATCAGCAACTTCCCCCGACAACGCTCGCAGCTCTAATCCGGGGCTAGAACAAGTTTAACTCGAGATCCTCCATGAATATGCAGAGAACTTCTGCTGGAAAAGAGCGTGAGAAAATATCAGATGAAAAGTAAGTTATCAATAAACAATTGAACCAAATAAATAAAGTGAATGAAAGTTATGAAGTGAAAGTGAAAAATTATCTAATTTATTCGTTCAATGTTTTTACTTTGAATTATACTGTTATCATTCATTAATTTTTTGACAAATCCTAAATAAATAAACACTCTCTCACAAAATATAGAGCATATGCATGTATATAGAATACACACGAATCGGAAATAGTCAGATACCATCGTATACGATTACTGAAACACATCTTTATATATATATATATATATATATATATATATATATATATATATATATATATATATATATATATATATATATATATATATATATATATATATATATATATATATATATATATATATATATATATATATATATATATATATATATATATATATATATATATATATATATATATATATATATATATATATATATATATATATATATAAATTAATACATGGAAACGTGTTTCAAAGAATTAAATTTCTGATTCACCATGGGAACGAACCCCGGGGGTCTCGAGTGAGAATCCAGTGCCAAGGTCATAAAAGGAGTTGGAACCTAAGTACTATATACCTGAGTTTGTTTTTCTTTTTTTTCTTTTTTTTCTTTTTTTTTCCCGGCAGGTTACTAGAGTCAAACATACCGGCGAATTTTACCCAATTCCCCGACCCATCAGCTCTCAGGTTGCTAACATTTCATTCGTATTACCTTTTTCACCGTGAGAAATGATAGAAATGAACGCATGGAAACCGTTGTATGCCAGTATTCTGATCAACTCGTCTTGGCACCTTATAATCTGGCAATTCAAATACTGTCACGCATTTATGTGCGCTACTGTCTTAGCACAGACGAGCCGAGAGTAACCTATTAAAGCCAGAGTGGTAAGCGTAAGTACAAAGGGCTTATGTTTTTTTTTTTTTTGAGCTGGTAATATTTTTCCGAAAATCTCAGTTTAATCTTGTATGTATTTTAAATGAATAAAGATCTTAGACCTGTTTGTAAACTTTAAAAAAAGATAAAAGCGTTGCAGTTGTTTTGTTGGATTAAAGAACCAAAGCGCTATGAAAAGGGAATTAATCTAGATTGCACTCAACCTTGTCTCTTTGATAGTTTTCTTTTTTTTTCCTTCTTCCTTCTTTTGGTTTTGTTTCCACGTGGTTGATGCTGTGAAGAGAAAGTTTCTTCGAGCTTACTAATTCTGGAAGACGTCATCTTCCGGCTGCTGTTCCATTGTGTTTTTATCGATATTCTGAGATTTTCGTCGGGAAGGACGGAAGGTTTTTCAGCAGCACAGCTGGTTGTCTGTAAGTTCTCGTCCCGATCGCCTCGTGTAGTGAGAAGCCACTAAATGTGTCACTTGCAGGCATTTTGATAACTACTCGAGTGATGAGTTAGCTTAAGGGTAAACTAAGCTGCAGCTGCGCATTAACTCTGGTACAGACAGCTGGAATTATGAATACCAGATTTAGACATCGAAGAAGCTTTGTGAGCCAATAATTTCATCCATTACAGAACCTTCAAATTCCGACAAGACTTGGCCTTTAGTTTTACCTTCTACTTAAATTGATTTAATTTTTCACCACTTTTCTCCTTGCCATCTCTGGTACCTTAATTTTTAGGCAGAGTATATTTTGCAATGAACTGGTTTTAACATTAATTTTGTACGAGTATAGTTGCGGGTGTGTAGCTACTTTAGGCTTTCGCTCTTTCGCCTCAGTTTAATATTTCAGCAATTCTGACAATTATGAGTGGAGGTTTAAAGAAAGACGAGAGAGAGAGAGAGAGAGAGAGAGAGAGAGAGAGAGAGAGAGAGAGAGAGAGAGAGAGAGAGAGAGAGAGAGTATTGATAACTACTCAAATACTAGGTTATTGATGGTGACAATTTTCATGAGTAGGTTATCGAACGTCCTAGGCGAGGCTCACCTATCTTCGAAATTGGATAAGAGTTTTGTATCGCTAATGTTTTAGAAGGTTTGATCTCACAGCAGTATCTTACTTCATTCAGTAGTCCCGTATTGTAACGCAAAATATCGAACAAAATAATTTTCCAACGACAATAAAACTACTGCACATAAAACCAATTCACGGGAAAATATATCGTTCAAAAAGTATCGGAACCATTTTTAGCTGAGAGAGAGCTATTGTTTGGTAAATGACTAATCTCCTGTCATCCTCTCTGAGTCCCGCTTTTCGTTTTACTGTTATTTCAATGAACTGGAATCCCTACTATTGCTTCTGTTTAAAAAAAGAATCATAAAATAGCGCACGTGTCCATACATCATCCAAAAAGTATTACTACATTCTTGGGAAAATAAGCATATCTATACGTAATTTTGATCACTTCTTAGATAACTCATATTTGAGATATATATATATATATATATATATATATATATATATATATATATATATATATATATATATATATATATATATATATATATATATATATATATATATATATATATATATATATATATTGGTGGAAGAATAGATGAGGATGTAAAACATAAGATGCAAGCAGGTTGGAACAATTGGAGAGCTGCCTTTGGAGTTCTTTGTGACAAAACGGTGACACTAAGACAGTGGTTCCCAACCTTTTTTCAGGTGACCCCAATTATGTTTTTCAAGATAGGACTGCGACCCCAATAATTTAGTTGCATATCTATGTGTTATTAAACTATATATTACTAGTTGTCGGCTATAAAAGTAAGGAACGACAACTATTATGAGTATGTGTAAGAGAGATACTGTAAGGTTGTGAAAGACAAAAGTAACATAATTGAATTTTATTAGAACTACAGCATTGTGAATTTTAAAGCCTGATATTAATCAAAACAACCACTTCTAAAGTAATATTCTGTCACATTCCTCAAAAAATAAACTAAAAGGAGTACCTGTTTTCTGTGAAATGATAAATGAATTTCAATGGGAGCCTTGGGCCTGGATCATGTTGCTAAGTTTCTCTATTCGTGGTTCAGTCTTGGAAAGTGCTACCCTCAAATCATGTTCGGGTTGCAGTCGATTTCTATATCTTGTTTTGATGGCAGTCAGAGCTGCAAATCCCGCTTCACACAAATAGGTTGTAGCGAAAGGCAACAACATTTTCACAGCCTCGCATCCAAGGACTGGTTTCTCTTTCTTCACAGCAGTCCAGAACACACCTAGTGTTTGTCGTTCGAAATTAAAACGAAGAGTTTCATCATGTTGCACCTCGATGAGCTCCTCTTGCAGATTTTGGATAGAAGACTCTTCTTCTGAAAGGTCCTCGGCTTGGACATCGAAGGGTCTGCACAACCATTTGTACTTCTCATGCAACTCTCCATCCGGAATATACTTGTCAAACTCCTCAATCAATTTCTCAAGGTGCCCCAAAATGACACTTTGTACGTCCAGAAGTGAGGCGTCTTCTTCATCTTCCAGAAAAAGGTTCATAAGTGGAAAGGACGCAGTTTTCCCCAGTTTGATCTTTCCCTTCCACAACCTCAGCTTTGCTTTAAAAGCCTTGAGCTTTTGTGACACAGAGATAAGAGTTTCATCTTTTCCTTGCATAGACACATTTAACGAATTCAACTCCGAAAATATGTCTGTCAGATATGCCAGTTTAAGCAACCACCTTGGTTCTGTAAGCCTTGCTGCCAATGCATGTTTCTTCTTATGTAAGAAGATTTCAACCTCTGCACGCATGTCAAGCAGCCTCTGGAGCACTTTCCCTCAGGACAGCCACCTGACAGAAGAGTAGTAAAGCAGGTGTTCATATTCTGATCCCATATCAGAGCACATCTGACTAAACAGCCTTGAATTCAAGGCTGATGATTTAACAAAATTCACTATTTGAATCACATCTTCTATAACAGTGTTAAGCTCAAGTGACATTTTCCGAGAGGCAAGGTTTTCCCGGTGGAGCAGACAATGAGTCACTATCACTGTGGGGTTGACTTGTTTTACTCTGGCAGTGAAACCCTGACGTGCCCCTAGCATTGCAGGTGCTCCATCTGAGCACACACTGTAGCACTGATCCCATTTAAGTCCCTCTTCTTTGATGAAGTTATCAACCAGCTTGAACAGATCTTCACCTGTTGTTGTCGTCTCCAGTCGTTTACAGAACAGGAAGTTCTCTTCAATGTCACTCTTCCCTTGGTATCTTACATACACCAAGAGCTGAGCATCGTCACTGACGTCAGTAGACTCATCCAACTGCAAGCTGAATTTCCCACTCTCCTTGATGGCAGCCACTACCTGTTCTTTGATGTCTCCTGACATCTCTTGAATTCGTCGGTTGATTGTGTTATCTGACAGTGGAATAGTTTGAATTTTTTCACTGCAGCATCTCCGAGGATAGTACTCACCATATCAAGGGCTGCTGGCTTTACTAATTTTTCCCCATTGTGTGTGGCTGCATACACTTTGCAATTCTTTTGCAACGTGATATGATGCAAGTGTGGCTTGTTGAACAGAATACACTCCTGTGTGCCTAGGGTTGTCTAACCGCTGATGCTTCAGTTGTTCTTCTTTTCTCTTGAAATACTCAAGATCTTTTCCTGCCAGAGCTGGGTGTTTTCCTGGAGATGGCGCTTAAGCTTATTTTCTTTAAGCGACTCGTGGCTGAGCACTTCCCCACATACAACACACTGAGGTTTTTCGGTACCATGATCGATGAGACACGTAAATCCAGTGCCAGGAATTCTTCTTTGTACACCCGCTTTCTGGACATCACTGAAGAATCTGAAATCAAATTCATAATTGTTCAGTTACAGTTCAAACAAAACATTTTGTTTGGTTGTCATACGCAGGTATGGGGGAGAATAAACAAATAAATATGGGTTTTCGAAGGCTCAGCTGTTATGAACACTGTGAATAGCCTATCATCCACTGACATACTGTGGTGCAATATCTTGTCGGCAAGGGAAACACACAATTTTAATTGTCGGCACACGCACCACTTTTCATGAGCATTTAAAATCAAATTCATAATTGTTCAGTTACAGTTCAAACAAAACATTTTGTTTGGTTGTCACACGCAGGTATGGGGGAGAATAAACAAATAAATATGGGTTTTCGAAGGCTCAGCTGTTATGAACACTGTGAATAGCCTATCATCCACTGACATACTGTGGTGCAATATCTTGTCGGCAAGGGAAACACTCAATTTTAATTGTCGGCACACGCACCACTTTTCATGAGCATTTAAGAATTTTATAGAATCAAAGACTGAGTACAACCTATTCAGCACATTCCATATCAGTAAACAGGTACAATAAAGTACATCAACTTACCGATATACGACGAACAATGTGCAGACAGTGTTTCCCGGTGCGACAGTACAGCTGGAGTGGAGTACCAGCAGTAGCAGGGGCTTGGTGGTGGACAAGGACGGTAATGCTGTTCGCGTACCAAACGCGTATGGCACAGTTCAGGGTTGCCAGCATTACAATTCAGTGTCCTATATTTATATATAAATGGAAATATACACAAATAGAAAAGTAAAGATCCACAATTGCGTTTGTATATTTTTCTTTACTAATCTTTACTAAGAGATCAACTAAATGGCTTAGATTTTTTTATTATAATACGTTGTCTGGCTGTAGCCTCCAGTAGCTATAGACAAGTTTGATACAGCATTGGCAGTCAGGACTACTACATTTGAATAATTATATAATACACAAGCAAAAATTCGCAACTATCCCTCAACTAATATGTGATTGTATATCCTAGAATTAAAAATTGACTGTTTTAAGTTCGAGGACTTGGCGACCCCAGGAAAAACGCTTGGCGACCCCATTTGGGGTCGCGACCCCAGGGTTGGGAACCACTGCACTAAGACTAAAGGGAAAATTCCATAAGAGAGTGGCAAGACCAGCTATGCTGTATGGCACAGAAACGGCAAGTATGCTAAAGACAGAGGAGAAGAAACTGGACTTAACAGAGATGAGAATGTTAAGTTTGATGTCTGGTGTAACAAGGAAGGATAGGATTATGAATGTGTGTATAAGAGGGATAACAAAGGTGGTTGAAATATCAAAGTGCAGGAGGGGAGACTAAGATGGCACGGACACCCATGGAAAGGGAGGAAAACCATATTTGAAGGCATGCTATGGAGATGGAAGTGCAGAGTAGAAAATGATGAGGAAGGCCAAGTAATCAATGGGGAGATTGTGTGAGGGAAGACTTGAGAGAAGATAGACTTGAAGAAGCAGAAGTGCACTACAGAGGTAAATGGTAGCGGCTAATCCAGAATGGCGACGCTGTATAGAAATGGGACAAAGCTGAGAAGAAGTAAATGCATATGTGTATGTATATATACTGCAACGGATGGGACTTCTTTTCCATGCAACATCACCCGTTTTTACATCTGTAATGTAATTGAGAAGAAATAAAAACTAATTTCAATTATTTATTACTAAAACTGCAGATTTCCATTCGCCCTTCATAAACTCTCTCCTTTATTCCCCAAAATGGTTAATCCTAACCCCTCTCTCTGTTCAAAATGACTGCCCTTAGGCCTCTGCCTTCCACGTGTTCGACCGCGGGGCTCGAACCAGTATACTTTGTAGTGGCATTATAATTCCCTCCTCCATTACCCTATCGAACGAGGACACCGTCACCTTGATGTAGGTAATGTACCTGAATAAGGTTCTTAGTCAGTCATGATTCCTGTTATTTCTCATCCTGAGTTTTCGTTTATTTTCCATTGTGCAATCACCTTCAGTAATTTGTTTTGGAGCATTCAGTGTTAACGTAATTATGCATTAGTGTTGAACTGAGTTATTTGGCACCATCTGTGCATTATTCACTTTCCCTTCGAGCCTCTTCTTATTGCAAGTAGCTGTCATGCATATTTTCCAGATATGCCTCGACTATGGAATCTCTCAGCTCGATCCATGTGCAGTCCCCCTTCTACCCCCATTGCGATGTTTCCTGTTATGAAGACATCGTCGGAGTAGAATATTTATTCTGTGTAGGATTCATTATTTTAGCAGGCCTTTATTACCTGCCTAATAATTCGTCATTCTTCTGATCTGTGTCTGTTATGTAAATATAATTAGTTAAGAGAACCCTTGAGTTTACGTAATTCCCTCGCATGAAGAAGGCCCTAAGCCATAGATTTCCCTTGTTTGTCTACGAATTGTCCTAATATTGAGTCAGATGTGTAATAAATAAAAGGAACTCCCTGCATGCATCCGTTGCCACCCAGAATCAAGTATCACTCAGGCATTCATATACATATATATATATATATATATATATATATATATATATATATATATATATATATATATATATATATATATATATATATATATATATATATATATATATATATATATATATATATATATATATATATATATATATATATATATATATATATATATATATATATATATATGTATATGTATATGTATATGTATATGTATATGTATATGTATATGTATATGTATATATATATATATATATATATATATATATATATATATATATATATATATATATATATATATATATATATATATATATATATATATATATATATATATATATATATATATATATATATATATATATATATATATATATATATATATATATATATATATATATATATATATATATATATATATATATATATATATATATATATATATATATATATATATATATATATATATATATATATATACATATATATACAGTATATATATATATATATATATATATACATATATATATATATATATATATATATATATATATATATATATATATATATATATATATATATATATATATATATATATATATATATATATATATATATATATATATATATATATATATATATATATATATTTATATATGAATGTCCGAGGATACTTACTTTATTCTGGGTGGCAACGGATGAACTGGGGAGTTCCTTTTATTTATTATACACACACACACACACACACACACACACACACACACATATATATATATATATATATATATATATATATATATATATATATATATATATATATATATATATATATATATATATTGTCTTTTCTTTTCTTCTTTCAAAGTACTCCACAATGAAAACGAAGGAGAAACCAGAGAGGAATAGGAAATAGAGTTCTTAATTTGTCCCAACAGTTTCGCATTCCATAAGGCCTCTCCCGGGAACTTTATTGACTAACCAGTTTAAGAAATATATATATCGCACATACTTTTACATTTGACTTCAACATTTACATAAAATGTTAACAAGTATATAAATTGTAAATGGTGCTTACAACAGACCAATTTTTATGATTTTAGTAAGAGATTAAATGCAGCTCTAAAATCTTTAAAAGATGATGATAATCTGTTATCAACAAAGCCAACAAAGCAAGAGTTATTGTCATTCATAATAAAGAAACGTATTCAGAGAAGATAAATGACTTGTTAAGCCATGTTATCTAACCCATTAGAGAGGGTTAACAATTAATGTCACGGACAAATGAAAGTAATCTTTGGCAAAAATCAGGATATGATTGACAGGTTTCGTTCATACATGGAAAATCTGTTGTTCGTGTGGAAATGTAAAGATCCATAAGCCCAATTATCCTATGAGACCTACAATCAGTACGGTTAGCAGTGTCACATATGCTTTATCTAACTTCCTTGGCACAATTTCCAAGTGCAATATCTTCAATTCTGTCGATTTTGTTAATATACTGCAAAAATGTAAGCTTATGGACGATGAAAGTATGGTTGGTTTCGATGTAACTAGCTTGTTCACTTGTGTACCTGTTAATGATGTCCTTGATATTTTGAAATATGAACTAGATAAATGTTTTTATTTTACCGGTTAGTGTCATTTTGCTGTTAATTAGATCTTGCGTAGCAGATGCCTGCTGTTTTTAATGGTAAATACATTAGACATAAATTGGTATGCAGGTGGGAACTTGCCTTTCACTTGTACTTTCCAACATTTACATGGAATGTTATGAGTTGGCTGGCTAATTCCATTTTACCCGACAATATACTTTTGTTCCGTTATATTGACGAAATATTTAGTATTTGGAAAATTCACTTGGACATGGTTGTTACATTAATACTACTGAATGGATTTTTACCTGCGAGTCAATTACTGTTGAGAAGGAAGAAAATAAGAGCATAGCTTTCTTGGATGTTAAAGTCATTATATTAAAGTCATTGTAGATCACGTTACTTTAAAAGTTTAAAGTACATCGAAAAGGTAGCAACGATAATCAGATTATTAATGCGAGATCTTTCCATAATAAACAATTAAAGCAGTCACGAACAAGATCTATGTTTTTAATAACTCTTTACGTAGTCAGCCTTGAATTATTTGATGAGATAGATTATATGTATATATGTTGTATGAAGGTATTTCATCAGAAATTCCTCCAGGTGTTTGGTTATAAGGACTGTGTTTGGAACTCAGTCAGAGTTTGGTTATGACATCTTCAGTTTCTCCATGGCTGTAGAATAAGACTGTTTTTGGAAGATCAGACCAATGTTCTGCAGGATTTCAGACAAACTCCATAGTGGTTTTTCTTGTATTTCGTATAAAGACTTATTTACAAAAGAATACAATTGGTCTGCACGGGATGATCTCCCATGTCGATCTAATCTCTAAGCTGTCACACTTTTTACATAGCAAGACTAAGATGCACACACACGAACAAACATATGACCTCGTTCCCAAGAACTTCCCACGGCTACGTGACATTTGCCTCAGCTCTGAGCAAAAGGAGAACGCTGAGTTTATGCAAACGGATGCTAATGTATGATGACGCACTGTCTTAAAGCACTACACAGGTACTTATTGATGACGTTTGCGTCTGGTTTGACCAAACGGAGATTTCACAATAGCCTTCCTTTCATGATCGATACA
This sequence comes from Macrobrachium rosenbergii, assembly GCF_040412425.1. Lineage (NCBI taxonomy): Eukaryota > Metazoa > Arthropoda > Malacostraca > Decapoda > Palaemonidae > Macrobrachium > Macrobrachium rosenbergii. Next base: position 28,763,163 of record NC_089766.1, on the reverse strand, counting down.
GATATATATGTTGGGAATTATCTTAGATTTACTAAGAAACGTAGTTTCTTTAAATGTGGCATAAATGAAATATGACATTTGCTCGGCCACGTAAAACACAATAGGAACGAAATCATCAAAACAGGCATTCACTAGCTAAGCATAAATTCTCAGAAAGCAAAAGAAAATATACGCTTCCAAATATCATTATACTCAAAATGTGAATGAGATATATAGTAATTACTGAAGACAGCAAATACTGAAATATGTTGCATATTTGTGAACATAAGTCTTACTAAAATGTAGCAAAGTGAGAAAAAAAAGGTAAGTTATATAACTCAAATATTGATTATACTGACAATGCTAATGATTAACATGTAAATCATATATAGATAATGCAATCCGGATAAATCAAATAAAATAATGCAATTCAGAAATGATAATGCAATCCTGAAATGATAATGCAATTCGTATACGAAGTAAAAACATTTGTGCACAGATTATATGAATACACTTGCAATGATAGAGATTGAAATCAATGCTTAAAAAATGTATCCAAAGGTAATAACCATATGGTAGGTTTATATAAACAAACAGTTATCCTGATAGATTAATCAGTATGGACAACCAAAATGCAAAATGTTGAATGAACAACATGCTACTACACGCAATTGATACATACATATGTAGTATAGGTTATTAAAGAAATAAATGTAGATAAATGATAACACCAGAAATGTTCAGCTCTTCCTCACATACATTACCAACGAAAATAGAACCTTTTCAGTCTTTCTCTGTGTACTCGAGCTTTAATGAAAAAATGGCCAGTAATTTCATTACTGAACTCGGAACATATAATTGCGCCAGTCCAACGTTGACCTTTGAGAAACAGTAGATTTCGCAATGGTCTCCTTCATCTCTCGTGCTTTTTTCCAAAACATTACGCTGACGATTACGCCTACGGCTCCCAGCAACATACCAACGGCAATTAATGTGTAGAGGAGAAGAAAATCATGGTGATCAGAAGAATGGCTCGCAGGAGACAGCAAGTCTAATGATGCAATAGCGTTTTCGATGGGCCTGCTGTAGGGAATTGTTAGACCTTGCAGCCTAGTGTTTCCCCACGATGTGTTGATGAAGAAGTTGCGGCCTCTGATGATGGATGTGCTAGCTCGGATGAAGAGTGACGACGTTGTTGCAGTGCAGCCATCATTAACGACGAACATGTGTCCTGTTGTCCTAGTACCATCTGGGCAAGTGACGATGTATGGTTCTGCAGAGAAGACGAATGACGTGCCATTCACGAGCCTGTGACGAAACTGATTGTCACGATACCGTACTAAACCAGCCAAACAATGTTCATGTGTATGGGGAGAGGTTCTGTTAAGTACCAAGTCCAATTCGCATGAATTCAATGACGTAATGTTTAAGAATTCAAACAAATCGATCCTGCACACTACATTATTCATAACATCATGGCAATCATTTAACAGTGCTTGGTCTCGGACTACCGTAAAAGCTTCCTTATTGGCGGAAACCAATACTAGAGCTGACAGATTATTAATAATAGGTGTCGAGACGTTAGATACATACGTGGGAAAAGGCGAAATTTTATACGCTTTCCACGCGTCTGATGGGTTGAAAGGAATGTCGATTACGATCTTATCAAGGTCAACTTTAACTGTAATCAAGCTGTAATAAAATTCAACTTTATGGAAATCTACTACTGGAACATAGCGCATTTTATCGTGAGCATTATTGATAATCTGAGTAAGATCTTTAATCGGTAACAAATGAGGAGACAACACGCCTTTAGCAGCAAGTGTTATAGCTTCCACGTAATCTTTTGATTTTTCGATAAAGCTTGAAACTCTCGAGTATACATGATTAATTTTAGCGTGATAATACATCAAAGTTGCTAACAAAACTTGAGTGTCATGAACCTGATTGAAGCGTCGTGACTGTTCATTTACTTTACTGATTACGCTGTTCAAAGCTTGAATTTGTTTGTTTAGTTCTCCTGCTAATACCTCTTGTTGATGTTCCAGATTTTCGATTTTAACCCCGTGATCGCGAAGTTTTAAACGATTTGAAATCCCTAACCCAAGACCTGCTACGGAACCAACCAAATTTAATGCCGCTAGAACAAGTGGGTTACGCCTTTCTGTAACGTCATGAGGTATTGACCACATTAGCAAATCACGAGCCAAGATTTCAGCTTCGCTTGTTTTATTCCTTAATTCCCAGAAAAGCATATTAATTGTGTCACTGACTTGATTCGGCGACGTTGGATCACTGCTAGCTAAGAATGATTTATGCAAGTCTGCCAGAGATTGATAAAAAAGAGTCAATTCTGATTTCAAAGTTATGACTTCATTTTCGCTAGTAAAAATGGCGTTCATATTGACTTCTAAAACTATATTACTGCCAGTTAGAAAGAAATTATTCATTTCCTCTACTATAGAACCATGATGTAAAGTTATTTCAGAACTCTTCCCAGCTACGATAAACATTGAGAGGAATAGTGCATGGTATAATTTGACAAGCTTCATGTTGGAGCCTGTAAAAGAAAATAACTTGTAAATAATGAAACAAAAACATCGCATCATCCAAATGATGTAAAAATTCACACAATAATTAACTTTTTCATAACAAACCATTGTCTTAAGCTCTCACATGAGAGATAGATACTGTTCGAACATCGGTTGAATCGGACTGATTCCGAATTTTAAGTCGGTTACCTATTAAAACTTCTATAACTATGAAAGGACCTTCAAACTTAGGCAACAATTTCCAATTTAGCCCTTTTCTAACATAGACTTGTACATATACTATATCTCCTTCTTGGTAAGGCTTTGTGACCTTAGCTTTTTATCATGTGCATTCTTCATTAACACTTGAGCCTGTAAGAGGTTTTGATAAAGTGTTTGATATCTACTTCGGCTAACATCTATTATATCCTTCAACGGATCTGATAAACTAGATGTCGGGGATAATATGTGAAAAGGTGACCTAGCAGGTATCCCATATACAGCTTCATGGGGAGACATACGGATTGAAGTATGATAATTGTTATTTAGGGTACTGGACACGGTGGGTATTGCGATGTCCCAGTTTGGGTCCATACCGCCTATGTTTACACGCAGTATGTCTAGCACCTTTCTATTAACCCGTTCTACCAATCCATTAGATTCAGGATGGTATATCATCGTATTGACTTTCTTTATTTGCAGAATTTCGCACAATGAGTTAAGGAAGTGATTATTGAATTCTCCACCTGAGTCAGAGATTATTATATTTGGAATTCCATGTCTGCATATATAGCACTCGTAAAACTTCCTAGCGCACTCAATGGCTGTTTTACTTTTTAGTGGTATTAATTCAGTATACCGTGTAAGGGCGTCAATGATAACCAAGAGGTTTTTTTATTCCCCGGTCTGTCTCGTAAAAACCTGTCAATAAATCAAGGTGTACCCTTTCAAAAGGTTTGCTAGGCACGGGATAAGTTCCGAGACCTACAGGATTCTTAGTATGGCCCTTGTGACGGAAACATATATCACAGTTTTTAATATATGTCTTAATATCTTTTAACATAGTAGACCAGTAAAATAATGACTTGGCCTTTTGAGAGGTTATTTCGAACCCAGGATGACCATGCAGAGGATGGTTGTGAAGCCATTTCAGAACGATTGGGATTAATGTGATAGGTACAACCACCTGGTCGTTAGTTAACTGTGTTGAACTCCTGGTTCTCTCTAGCCACGGATCGGCATAGAATGTTATCCTTAATCAAGAAATATTGATTCGTATATTTCACATATTCCTTATCATCTGGATTCCTATTTAATGCATCTATTATTACTCTTAATTTCTGATCTTTCATTTGTTCTTGTCGTACTGAATCTAGATTCCATTCTATATCTGTAATATTCTCTGTTGCTTGGGCTAACGATTGACCATTTTCGATAGCAATTTTCATAGCTTGCGAAAGGAATTGGAATTTCTTCTAGATCAGCGAAAGGTATTGAGTGTGTTGGTACTGGGTTACGAGATAGCGCATCTGCGATTACGTTTGCTTTACCGGGTAAGTATCCAATTTTAGCTCCAAAGTCCTGGATAATCATGTGCCACCGAGTTCTTTTAGGACTATGATTGAAACCTTTAAAAAAAAGTCAGTAAGGGGCTTGTGATCAGTTAGAACCTTGACACTATACCCATAGATTATATATTTAAAATGTACCAACGAATTAGCAATGGCGAGGCATTCCTTATCTATTACTGCATATTTCTTCTCTGACATTTTTAATTTGCGAGAATAAAAAGCAATGGGGAAAAACTTATTGTCATGCCACTGGAGTAACACACCTCCTACTCCTTGATCTGATGCGTCGGTTGCAATAATAAACTCTTTAGTAAAATCGGGAAACTTTAAAATAGGAGCAGAACTGATTTTTTCTTTCAAGGTATCAAAAGCAATTTGATGTTGGGATTCCCATTTGAAAGTTACGTCCTTCCTTATGAGATCAGTTAAAGGAGCTGCTATTACTGAATAATCTCGGATAAACCGACGATAATAACCCGAAACCCCGAGAAATTGCTGTATGGCTTTAACATTAGTAGGAACGGGAAATTTACTAATAGCAGAGATTTTATCATGGACTACTTTAAGACCTTGCCGAGATACCATGAAACCCAAATAGACTAATTCGTCTTTAAAAACTCACATTTAGAAATTTTTACTTTTAGATGATGTTCTCTTAACCTTTGAAGGACTATTTCTAGTTTACTTAAATGCTCCTCCAAGGTGTTGGAAAATATAACTAAATCATCCATATAAGCATGGAGAATATTCCCTAGTAAATCTCCGAACACTATATTGATCATTCTAGTGAACGTAATAGGAGCACAACGTAGCCCAAATGGCATACGTAGGAATTCATAGTGACCTCTAGCTGTACTAAAAGCAGTGTACTGGGTACTATCCTTAGCTAAGGGTATCTGGTGAAAACCTTTAAGTAAGTCCAAGGAAGTAAAAAATTTATTCTGTCCTAATAGAGACAAAATATCATCTGTGCAAGGTACCGGGAAACGATCAGGGATAGTTTGGTCGTTAAGCTTGCGAAAGTCAACACAAATCCTCCAGGTTTTGTCCTTTTTTGGTACTACTATCAAGGGAAAATTATAAGGGCTGTTAGATTTCTTAATAACCCCCTCTTTTAACATTTTATCTACCTCAACATTGATTTCATTCAGAAATTTGGCCGGTAGACGATATGAAGGCACGTAAATGACCTGGTCTTTATCCTTTAAACGAATTTGATGTTCGATGACTTCCGTTTTGCCTAAAGCTCCAGTACTAGTAGAAAAAACATCACTATATTTGGATAAAAGATCAAAAAATTTCTTGCTTATATCCCTATCTAAAATGTCTGCTTCGATTTTGCCTTTAATTACCTTTAAAAGAGATTCGTCTGTTGCTGATTCAGTGGAGTTAATTTCAGCAACTGTAAGAATTCGATGTTTATATGCTTCGATATTGACAATATGTTGATTTTCATGTACTGTTAAAGCAGCATTTAAGTGATTAAAAACTTCAATGTTAACCCGATGATCAGAATTTACTGTGTATAATGCTTGCGTGACTGAAAGCCCATTTATCTTTAAGGTATCAGGAAGAATTAAAACCTCTGAGCCTGGCAATTTTCTTTTAACCTTGACCGTGAGATACGATGGTGTGTTTGGCTCGATGGTTTGTGCGAACGCAGCAAGGACGGGTGCCTGAGAGTTATGTTGGGTTGCTGTAACAATATCATCGCTTATGAGACAAGTGACTGGCTCTTCGACATACGTTATCCTCTTACTCTCTGTCTCCTTCTGATCCAAAACGGATTTCAATGTGTGTGAAGACCGATAGAATTTTCCTTTTATAAACACTCCGTGTTTTGCGGGTATTAAAATTACGTTATGTAATGACATTGATGGATATCCCATAATAACTACTGGGTACATATTAATATTGCCAACTATGATAAAGGTATCCGTAAAAGTACGTTGCCCCAACTTGTATTGTATCTGAGATCTACCAATTACATCTAATTCATTATTGCCTATTCCTGACAAACGAACATCAGAGCGTTCGATGGGAAATCTTGAAAATAAAAGGTGATGGGTACGTAAATCCATTATATTACGTGGACTACCTGAATCAAAAAACAAGGTGAAATGCTTGTGTTCTAAGCTAACTGCATGCAAAGTGGGTCTAACTTCTTCTGAGCCAATAATAGCGTGTATTTTGCAAAAATCTACGGGACCGTGCTCTGCATGTTTGGGAGACACTACCTCGATTTCTGGAAAATTCTTGTCTTCACACATATCTTGGAGAACATTAAACTTATTATCTGATTCAAAAAGTGATGATAACCCAATATCACTCTCCTCCCCCTTTAAGCTGGCTATGTGGTGTTTGTCTGCCCGCCGGCATTCGGAAAATTCACTGACGCATTATTGTTTGGAACTGCTGAGCCTGAAGTTGGCTTTCCCGAGGAACGATTTGAATGTACTTGTTTCTGACCTGCATTACTGTTCTGCTTGTAATGTTTGTTCTTTCCCCATGGTACTGTTGCTTTTTAGCGTCATTACCAGTGTTTTGAATGTTTGTGTTACTGTTTAAATTCTTCTTTCTTGCATTGCAATGACTATACTTTATGATGCGTACTGTTATGGATTGAACAATAGCGGGACCTACACTCATTTATCACATGACCAGGTTTTTGCAATTGTAACAAATGACTGCTGATGGATTATTAGTGACTAAGTTAACCTGTTGCGGTGATGTAGACGCATGATTTTTGTTTTCTTGCTTTGTAAAATCCTGAATCAGAGAAGGATCGAGATCTGTACACTTGGACAAGTGTTTCCGAACTTGCCTATAGATATCTAATTCTGAGCTATCTGATTGTAATTTTTTCGTCAAAACACTTAACCAAAGGTTCAGGTAACATTGCTGTTACAAGTGTTAAATAGAATAACCTGCAGACAGATTTGGAACTGATATGCAGATTACCATTGACCCAACTTGAGCCATCAATCTGTCCCTTATACTCTTCGAGCCTATCTCCTATCAGAGCTGCCTATCTGCTATACTTAGATTAGTCATAGATGTGAGTCTTATGATGTTGCGTAAAGCCAGAACTTCATCCAATGCATCCTCACTCCCATAAATGGAACGCAGATTGGCTTTGAAACCATCCCAAGTGTTTGTTTCTTTAAAAGATATTCCCCGCAAGTATGCACCTGCATCTCCCTTAGCAAAATCTATGAAACTCTTTGCCTCTTGCAATTGTAAAGACGGATCGGTAATGGATTTTGCCGTGAGGTGTACGTCTATAGACGAAATCCAAGATTCGACGCCCTGCGTCAAAAATCCATTGACACGACCTGCGAATGGTACAATTGGCGATCTAGCATTAACTACCGTAAGTACAGGATTCTGTGGGGAAGTGGTGGGGTCGCTCCCACTTGGGGTTGGAGGAGTCATTTTCCTACTAAGTTTCCTATCCGCACGCCTACTCTCTAAGTGATCTTGAAACCTATATGAATAAACACGGCCGCTACGTAACCTCATAAATCTAAACCAGGAACGCAAGTAAATAACAACCGAGATTCATATAACCGCTAAAAAATAACATCACTTATGAAAAATGCATCATAAAATACAACAATGAAAGGTAATAAATGCACCTTCCTGAAAAAGAACAGAGTTAACAATGTGTCAGGCGTAAAAAATAAAAGGACACAAAAGTATAAAAAAAAATGAGGTATCAGGAACCGCTACGTCTGCAAGGCAAAGGTATTAATCTACGGCACTGCTCACCTTATATCAGCAACCTGCCACTCGAGACCCGAACACTGTAAATGAATATACCAACTGTTATAAATAATGGCTGTACTTAGCTTTTATTGGATTCTGGTAAGTAGGTCGACGAGGTTCCTCTGCTGTCCAACTTCCGTCTGGCTAGATACACGTCATCGAAGGGATGTTATCGTGGATGTTGAACTTCTTATGTTGATGAATGTTGATTGCAGAAACCCTCAGGGAACAACGTGGAGTGTTGATGTGCAATGTTGCGTAGATTTGTGTAGATTTCTCTCTCTCTCTCTGCCATGCGTTGGGGTAGATGTGTTGTGAAGGTCAGATGTTTTCCTCGCTTTTTCGTTGTTGATTGTTTTCTTTCCGTCTGCTTGTAACCATGTTTATGAAGATGACAATTGTCTATGGTTTTTTGGGCATCTCGCCGTATCGGAGCTTCCGTTTACCAATGTAGACGCCATGTAGAGGTGCTGCCAGAAAGCTCTGTTGTGACCGCTGTTGTGTGTGCTGCCACCACTGTTGTATGCGCTGCCACCACTGTTGTATGAAGGTATTTCATCAGAAATTCCTCCAGGTGTTTGGTTATAAGGACTGTGTTTGGAACTCAGTCAGAGTTTGGTTATGACATCTTCAGTTTCTCCATGGCTGTAGAATAAGACTGTTTTTGGAAGATCAGACCAATGTTCTGCAGGATTTCAGACAAACTCCATAGTGGTTTTTCTTGTATTTCGTATAAAGACTTATTTACAAAAGAATACAATTGGTCTGCACGGGATGATCTCCCATGTCGATCTAATCTCTAAGCTGTCACACTTTTACATAGCAAGACTAAGATGCACACACACGAACAAACATATGACCTCGTTCCCAAGAACTTCCCACGGCTACGTGACATTTGCCTCCAGCTCTGAGCAAAGGAGAACGCTGAGTTTATGCAAACGGATGCTAATGTATGATGACGCACTGTCTTAAAGCACTACACAGGTACTTATTGATGACGTTTGCGTCTGGTTTGACCAAACGGAGATTTCACAATAGCCTTCCTTTCATGATCGATACAGATATATATGTTGGGAATTATCTTAGATTTACTAAGAAACGTAGTTTCTTTAAATGTGACATATAAATGAAATATGACATATATATATATATATATATATATATATATATATATATATATATATATATATATATATATATATATATATATATATATATATATATATATATATATATATATATATGTGTGTGTGTGTGTGTGTGTGTGTGTGTGTGTGTGTGTGTGTGTGTGTGTGTGTGTGTGTGTGTATGGATTGGGTCTTAAGCACAATTTTACTTTACATGATATTGAGAGTGTTTCTGCTAGCCAAAGAATCTTATTATTCCATCTGTGGAAAAAGGAATTTTAATGGCAATATGTTGCTTGCTATATATATATATATATATATATATATATATATATATATATATATATATATATATATATATATATATATATATATATATATATATATATATATATATATATATATATATATATATATATATATATATATATATATATATATATATATATATATATATATATATATATATATATATATATATATATATATATATATATATATATATATATATATATATATATATATATATATATATATATATATATATAATATAGAATTGCAGGGGGAGCAGAACCGTCAAAAATCTCAGGTTGAAGAGGTAAAAGCATGTATTTTCTTACAAGTATCAAGTTTATTATGACAACGCTTCACATCATATGATGCATCCTCAAGCCTGGAAAATGACAAACTATAAATACTTAAAACGCCACTTATAAAACAGGAAAAAACTTTAAAATTTTTCAACATTTACCAGTGTAAAAATTAAAACAAGAACTTGAATGGAACACCTACCAAGGTAAGAGCTAAAAAGTGACTAAAAAGCTGGGGAGAAAATAAATGTACGAAAGGTACCTAAAGTGAACGTGGAGAGTAAACATACAGGCAATTATGGTATAAGCTGTTGTGTGGATGACAGTTGGGTGTTTAGCGCTGGTACATTAGTTTTTATAAAAAAATTCTCCAACTCCATCAACTCGTTGTACTTACGGGTAGATCCAATAATTTAAAAATCATTTATATCCAAGCAGGTACCACACACAGAAGGGTGGAAGGGCACTTTTAAGGCATGTCATTCGCACTAGCTCCAGGTAGGAAATTAAATTATTCACTTGGGAGTGCCTAACACAAGGGAAACCGTACGTCCCAGATTTTAACCCCTTTTTCCATCTACCTCCTACTCTGTGAGCTCTGGTGCTGGTTCTCAAATGTTCTTTACAGATGTCAATTGATTCCCAAATACGGGAAAGAAACAGCATCTACCCTCAGGTGAAATCGACGGTCATATAAGCAGGTCAGGACCTGCACCCCTCCTCTGTCATACTCAATCTGGCTTTTAGTCAGCAAGAGAAGTCTCCCTGTAATTCAGTGCTGTACCACGCGCCCCGTGTGGGCTATCTTTTCTCCATGGCACTCTTTCTGTGAACTGGAAACCATTGTCCACAAGCGTCCTTAGACACAAGCGGCTACGTGAGGTCTAAAGGAAGACTGCAGCTCATCCAGCCATTATTTTAAAGTGCATGTCGCAAGGTAACCCACGGTATGTCTGTTGGCATTCGAGTTTACCAGTTCTCTGTTCCTTATCCTGAATCTCTCCTTTCATTTCATAAATTCTCTCCCCAGTAAATACTCTTTGATATCATGTTACCCAGTGTTCAAGTGCTTCCCTGTGTGAGTTAATTTCGTGAATTAATCGTCCCTTGCTCGTAGTGAAACCTTAAGTTACTCCTTCCATGTGCTTATAATTGTTATTGAGAGAAACCACATTTCCACGAAGCTTTATCTGGGATTATTCTATTCCAAACACGTGTTATATCGTTCATCGTCGTTTTCCGGAACATCCATCTTGCCAGGAGAATTTTGCCCTATTGCGACAGGCTCATCAACATCCAGTGTTGCAAGAAATCTGTAACTGTAGTTGAATTCCGAAAAGAACCAATATCCGTATTACCCGAGCCACTGGCTCTCCTTAGTGCTGTTAAATTTTATCATTAAGTTCCTTATTGCAAGTAGAATCAGTATTTTGTTGTGCTGTTAAATTCTATTGCTGATTTTCTTTATTGAGAGTTAAATCGGTAGTCTATTATTTGAAATGTCATAATCTGTGTGCAGTAAATATATATATATATATATATATATATATATATATATATATATATATATATATATATATATATATATATATATATATATATATATATATATATACATATATATATATATATATATATATATACATATATATATATATATATATATATATATATATATATATATATATATATATATATATATATATATATATATATATATATATACATACATACATAC
>NC_089766.1:28716859-28746859 GCF_040412425.1 Macrobrachium rosenbergii | reverse complement strand
TATATAATTGTTTGCCTACGTCCTTGTTAGTCAAGAATATTATACATGACATTTTATATTTCCAATTACTACACCATGAAAAGCGAACTAATGATAAGTGCGTACAGAACATTTTCCCCCAGATGGAATTATATATACTATATGCACGTCAACCTTGGACGGGACTTGAACCCTTATCTTTTAAGAAAGGTAAATAAACTGAAGTTGACTTGGTCCTCAGTTCTTAACGATTTCCACTTTGGTATATATTGTGTATAATTACCTTTAAAGAACATCGTGCTTGATATTGGAGATTTTCAAATATTAAACCGCGTATAGCCCATTCTGGGAAGATATAAGATGACTTCTATGATATGCCTCATAGTAGTCGTTCCCATTATAAATTGTTTAGGCGCTCTCTATTATTTCCTGGAGTAGTGGGGGATGCTGGTATCTTGGGTGCAATGGCTGAATGTTACAACGTGAAGGAAAAATACTGTTACTGCAATACTGAATAAAGCTTAGAAGAATATAATACATGATAATGAGAAGAGTAATTAAACTCAGTAGGACGATGATTAAGGTATAAAAATCAACTAAAATTCCATCAACAATGAACTTCTCGTAGGATTACATACATACTAGAGACGAAAATCATTAACATTAGCTTTTCCTCTGAAAGGAGTATATTTCACGTTGCCGTTAATGGAAAACATTCTCTCTCAGGGATTTAATTTGCATTTGACCTTTCCGGATAAATGTGACATTTACTGGCGGCGTTTAACGCATTATTGCAGTGCTAAATATTTGTTGCTTGCTGTCTTACATTTTAAGGGGAGGATGGCGTCCCAGATGTGGTCTCCAGTGTCAGAGTAGTATCAATTTAGACAAGCCATAAAGAAACTGTAACACAATCAAAATCGTCCCCACATGAAGTGACAGTGGGAAGCCTGTTTCGATAACCAAAAGTTGCTATACCTTTGCTCAGACGAGGTTAATTAATCCTTGATATTGCTCGAGCATAGTTTGTACAGCCCCAAATGTAGGACAGACCCTTTCAAGGAATTTTCAACATAATAACGAAAAAGAACGCACTAGTTTAGTCTTCCATGACTTGATGACGGAAGTTAGAGGCACATCAGGACACGCCTATTGTTCGGCCAATGATGTATATAATAGGTTAATATTACAATCTCTTCAGGAGGAATATTATTAGCGACTTCTTCAGGAGAGTCATTACTTAGAGATATGCACGCAATGAGCTGGATCGCCCAAAGTTTCATCAAATATTATCTTTGACGAAACCTCCACTAAAACAGGAATGAAAACTAAAGGAAATGCACGATGAAACCACAAACAGAAAACAATAAACTAGTAAACCCGAATAGGAAGCCATAGATACAAAGTTCAAATGCAAAAGAGAATTGCGCATCTCTCCCAGAAAACTGCAACAGACTAGCCCGTGAATCCGTGAACAGATTGCTTAATTCATTGAACGGTATCAGTTTTCATACCAAAATACAGAACAGGGAGATTTAATAAATAAATTAAATCATGTCCAACTAATACTGAGTTTTGACGTGGTATTATTATTCACAAACACTTATTTGGCCCCGGAATGGAAAGTAAATACTTTCTTCCACAAAAGAAAAAAAAATATTTGCGCCCATCATTATAATCTACAATGGAAATGGAAAATGACGGCAGTCTGCCCTTTCCGGATTGCCGAGTACACAACGGTAGTATTATTTACATATGTTGTCTGTAGAAAACCTACCAATATTATTCCTTATATTTACATTTAAACTTTGGCCAAAGCAATAGCGTAAAAAAGATTAGTTTTTCACGTCCTTCTTTTTAGAGCACAAAATAATCTGCTTGTACTACCATATGCTAGTAATTTCGAAGATGTTCCACACTTGGAGTTAACGTAGCAATTAGGAACAATAACATTGGTCATACTCTAAAATCACTGAAAAGCAGAGCGGAACAACATTAAAAATCATGTATAAGATATGCACAGGAGAACAGGACAATTTTTGTTCATATTAGTGAAACTAATCTTGTCGCCAGTTAGACTGCAGTTCAAAGGAAACATTAATGAAATAATGTACAGGAAAGAAACACTATGCAATCCTTTTTATAAAAAAAGAGTTTATTTTTTTTAAGAATATGGATACCACAGGGGAGTATAGACTCGATCCATGCATTTCAAAATTTTAAGTTAGATAATTTACCTAAGAGTAGAGCAAAGGTGTGAGCCCGTCCGCATAAAAAAAATAATCTGTAACTAGGATACTGCCTCAGACACGAAGGAGTTTGTTTCGCCCTCTTTTTCCAACCCATTTTCATGTGTGAATGATTGTTTTTTTCAAACCGTATGTCTATTCGTTTGTACTGTCTCTCTTAGGGATGACTGGTTATTGTCGTAGGTTTGTGTACATTTATTATTATTATTATTATTATTATTATTATTATTATTATTATTATTATTATTATTATTATTATTATTATTATTATTAAATGAAACCTATTCACATGGAACAAGCTCAGGGGGACATTGACTTGAAATTCAAATTTCCAAAGAATGTTGTCTTCATCCTCCAACCTCAGACCCCATACTGCAGCAGTAACTGAGCATAATACAGTCAGTGATTTTTTTCATTGCCCTGGGGAGGCCCGAACTAGCGACATCTGAGCGGTATGCCACGACGCTAGCCACCGTAGAGCGTACCAGTGAAACGACAGTAAACTATACCTAATTGCTTTCTATTTATGTATATTAGTCAAGTGAGTGTAAATTCGCTTTCATTTATAAAGAGGCCATGGATATAGTTAATGTTTTGTGCAATTTCAGTTTATAATGTGTGATTAGGAAGTAATTGTGCTAACAGGTCATGAACCACATTGAGATTGCTACAAAGGTTTCCAGTTCAGTCCAAAATGTATACATTGGCATGCGATGACACACGAGTTTAGCGTCCAGATTAAATATGTTGTAGGTAAAGGCGATATTATGCAGATGCCTCATCTTGGTAACCTTAAGCAAATGACGCTTCTGATCTTAAATTTCTGGATGATGCTATTTTGACTGTACAGTTTTCAAATAATAGCCTATAGGCAAAAGATTCCTTTGATTTTTAATCCATTGATGACCCAGGTTGATTTATGTTTTATTTGTTCGCAAACAGAAGAAAGATTCTGAACTTAGTAAAATTATAGATACCTCGCGAGGTCCTAAGGATTCAGCCTTTTACAAGAAACTAGTTTTGAGACATTATTGTATTACTGATGATAGTTGGTGTGAGAATCTTCCTGGGAGAATTAGGCATACCATGAATATTAGCAATGGTTACGTTGTTCTGCCAAGAAGTTTAGTGAATGCAGATCTTTTTCTCAAGAAGTACATTAGCAAATGTGTAAAAAGAGTATGAATGTTTAAAGTAGTATGTGTTCATTAACTCATTCCAAGTGATTTTTTTGTTTAATTTTGACCAAAAATCCTTTTAACAAAAAAAAAAAAGCAAGTTGTTATAGAACAAAACATTAAGGCAATTAACACCATTTACAGAAGAAAAGTAGACGGAACTGCCGTCATTATTTAAGAAAATTTATGACCAAATATAATTTTAAACCAGTTCAATGAATTCCCTAAAGGTTTCAGGAATCTTAAAATCCCAAACATAAATAGCAAGTTAATTGGGCTCTCGTTACAACTTACTGCCGCCTACCTGAGAATAGGGATTGTCGTTTTGGAGCTTTTTCTTTGTCCCGGGATTCCGGGATAAAATTAGTCCTAATCCCGGGATCCCGGGTTTTTGGTGTCCTTAGCATTACTAGATATGCAGAAATATTACTGTAGATTCACTGTCTTATTAATTCCACCTAATGTTTAATTACAGCATACACTTTGTTTGTCAACAAAGTAAGAGGAATAAAAACAAGAGATAAAATATGCTTAGCTTACTACTTTATTTTTGGTCTGCTTCCAAATTCCAGTGCGAATGACAATGTAAATTATAGTTAATTATCATTGATAAGAAAAAACACTTGTTTTCGTTTATACTCATTGAAATGAAAAGAGTACTTAATGACAAAAAATTTAGTAAAAATAAATGAAGAAAAATTAAACGTATGTATTCCTTATTTATAACATGAACTAAATGATAAAGAAGTTTCTCATAGAATAAGATCTTATATAACACGACACAGTGGATGGTACCCCACACGGGCTGCAGTCACTCATCACAAACACTTCTTGTTCAAAACCTGTTGCAAACTTGTTCAAAGCATACACTCTGTTGGGACTGCTTCGCGTGATTACCGTCCCAGATATACAAAATAAGCATTAGGTAAACAGTAATACTACGTTTCCACATGATAAAGAAGGAATGTGTTCCTCTTGAAAAATCTGCAAACTTGTACATGATTATTTTGCCTCAGTTTTATACCCCTGTCCTCTGTAGATTTAGTTACTGCAGTAAACTGGAAACACTGAAACAGACGCTTTATCTTCCCTCCATGGATTTATTTGACAGGCCTTAGCTTGCAAAAGTGTTGCAACTTGAAAAATTACAAGATTTTAGCAACTTTAGCAAGATGCTGTTGATGGGAAAATACAATTCACTGAAAACACAAATATCAAAATAAATAAATATCAATACAGTGACATAATCTGGACATCTATCATTATTATCATAAGGATAATGACAAAAATTGTCTGTGTTTACAGTATATAAAAATATAAACAGAACAACAAGTCCACAACCATCCTGCAGTCAAATTTGTCCCTATTTTTGTACTTAATTTAATCCGGGGATTTCCAGGGGTTTGCTAAAATATCCCGAGATTATTAAACATTGAAAATTGTCCCGGATCCCTACCTGAGAAGCAGCCTTAAAAAGGAGTTCCGCTCCAGAATAAGTAAACATTTAGTGTTCGCTCAGTGAGACTGTTCGATCTATCACCGGAACATTATGTCGTCCTGCAACCTTCCGAGCGTTCGAGTCGATGGAGAATAAGATTTGTACATACGGAAGGATGGCGCCATTTCTTTCAATATGTACTTGTTAGTTTCGTCAGAAAAATGTTAGGCATACCATTAAGTAGCTTAACCTTATCTGACCAGTGTTTATTTGCAAGCAATATCGTTGTAATCGTATCATAATTATTATAAGAGCACTATGCTCTCTTTTCTTTTGCACAAAAGTAGTAGTGACTTTCTGTAGAAGTCAAAAGGCGTCGTCATTGAAGCATGAGACCATGGCCACCGAGAGAGAAGGCCTGGCGGATTAAACGTCATCAGGGTTTTTCGAAGGAAAGGTAGCCCGACTGACCTACGGTCACCTACCTGCTTTAGTATTCATCTAAATTCAGACGGGGTTACACCGCTGATTTTTTCGAGTGAATTACTAACTTTTTTGCGTTATTTGTGGAACAAAATGGATATTGATGATAAATATAAGTTTGCTAGTGTTTTTGTGATGATGCCCTATCACTGTGTTGTCCCAAATTGCAAGGGGAATTATGAGACAGGGCCCAAAGTCAGCATATTTTCTTTCCCCAAGAACGAAGACTCGCAGCAAAATGGCTACAAGCCTTAAAACGAGAAAGCTACACCCCAACCAAATATAGCAAAGTGAGTACATAAATACACTTTACATTTACCTCAATACTATTGAAATTGCAATGTTGTTTGTGGAAAATTGGTTTAGTTTTTTGCCAATATAATCAATATGCGTAGCATAGGAGGATCATGAACTTCTTATATAGCTACATTTGCATTAATTACTATGATGTATTTATTTGTGATATTCGGACACTAATATTCGTTAATTGGCAATAGTTTTAATATAATGCAAATCTGTTTTCAGGTTTGCAGTTTACATTTCGTGCCAGAGGATATTAGATGGGGAAAATCCTGTTATGACAAAAATACTGACACAACTTCTACTACAAAACTGAAATTGCCACAACTTCGTGAAGGTGCTATTCCATCACAGTTACCTAATTGTCCTCGTATCTGTCCTGGCCATCGCATCGAAGAGAATCTCCAGATTCGAAGAGAGCAAGGAAGGAGCAATCAGCGATGCAGGCTGCAATATCTACATTATCCAATTCTGCTGATGAACTTGTTTGGAAGCTACAATTTTTAGACTTTCAATTTGTCGTGTTACGCAATTCCCGTGCCCAAAAAATAATTCTATCCTTAATGATAAAGAATAACTTCACAGTGCAAGCTTTTGTTCAAGACACTGAAGCACATCGATTAGGGGCCTACTGGACAACTTAACTATATAAGGAGTTAAAAAACTTGCAACGGCATTAGTGTTATTCAATTGGTGATTTCATTTTTATACACTCTTTTAGATGAACCATCATTCAAACATTCTACTGTACTGAAATTTGTTTGTGAACAACTGAGCTTAATGATTCTTAATAAGATGGATTATTCATCTGGGTTAGTGATATTTTCCTCTATCCTTTATAATTGTTCTCCCCAAGGATATAGGCTCTTGAGAGATAAGAAATTTCTTATATTACCTAACTACTCCACTATAAAATGGGTGTTTATTTAAAAAAAATTCAGCCCGGCCACGGAACAAGATACTACAAATTTCTTGATGTACATCAAAAATAAATGTAAATCATTATTGCCCGGTGACAAAGCAGTGATCCTGATGGTTGATGAAATTCATCTTAAACCATATTTTGATTAAAAAGAGGGGGGATATTGCTGGCTCAGCCTTTGATGGTAGCGAAGCTGCAACAAGCGCATTTGTTTTTATGTTAAATAGCGTACGATCTAAATTCAAGGACGTAGTGCATTATTTTATCATAGTTAAATTATTTCTTTTATTCATCATCCGTAAATTAATTCTTTTATTGATCAACCTCAAGTAATTGCTTTTATTTCCTATGAAAGATTATCAATTATACCTTAGCAGTCAAGAGGGTTTCACAAATGTTTAAGAAAGTTCATCCGGGCTGCAGATTAAAGTACAACCATCGGACTACCTTGCCTGCTTCGCGCCCCCATCGAGCCGGCCTTCTCTCTCGGTGGCTATGATGAGACTGTGGTTCTGCCCCTGGCCTTTTCTGAATTATTTCAAGGTTAGGGATCCCTCGAGAGGATTCTAGATATTAGATGAAGATACTGGATACAAAACAGTTTTAAAAGCCTTTGTGAATAGACAAGACAAGCAAGAGCTAAGAGAAATGCCAATCCCGAAATTGAAACCGTATAGAACCGTTTTTCAGCACTACACTGCATGATAGTAATGCTAACAATGATATTTTCCTGACGTTGGAAATCCTTTTCTCTTTGTACCGTCTAGAGCATTTTATGTCAAATTTTCTCTTTTCCTCTTTCGCTTTACCTGCCGTTCCAAATTTCAGTAAGTGATTTTGCCCTTGCCCACGTCATTTCGCCTGAGAATACTTCCCCTTTTTCGCCAGTCATTTGACATCACAATCTTACAGTCTATTGAAGACCTGTTCCCATATGTCTTTATTGTCCTAAAACGGCCTTTGCATATTCCAACGCAGTTGTACCACTTACTGTACATGTAAATGTAAATATATATATTGGAAATCTATATTCAAACAACGACTTTCGAGACCCTGTTTGATTCTCCTTCTCAAGGAGAATCGAGCAGGCTCTCGAAAGCTCTTGTTTTTATATATATTTTCTCAACATTTTGGTGAATCATGTTATTATCAGATTTTTTATGAATAATAATAATAATAATAATAATAATAATAATAATAATAATAATAATAATAATAATAATAATAATAATAATACCTTATTACGCAATTGTCAACTTTTTATGTTACAACCTGTGTGTTTTTGCATAGTGACTGTGTTTATGAGGATAAATATTTCTTTACTCCAGCAGAATTTCTTGATTCGTAAATTCCCCGTTTATGGGTTACTCCAGTAGAAGGAACGCGTGCTGGCTAGGGCCAGCTTAATCTATTAAGCAAAAAGGAAATGACGTACTCAGATGATAATTTTCTCATAATCCAACCGGCCAATTAGCCTTTGAGAATCTATGCAAATTTATAAAGAAACATCATAATTTTGATATTTGCAAAGCCATCATAACTTCCAGCATTTTAAAGCCTCCATTTTAAATCTACAGGTAATGATTTAAGAACTGAAAATTGTACAAGTTCAGTGTTACGTATCAGCCTCGAAGGCAGTAACAAAAATTATTTAATTTAAAACCCAAAGATGTTGAACGGATTTTATGGGTTCAATTGGGAACCCAGGGCTACGTCAAGAAAGAAGTGAAGGATAATAAGAATAAATAACTATAAAAATAAATAATAATAATAATAATAATAATAATAATAATAATAATAATAATAATAATAATAATAATAATAATAATAATAATAATCTTTGGCTGGTAAGACGATACAGGACCTTAGATAGATAAGGTATCCGAATGACGATGGATGGGTCCAGGATCTTCTGTCACATGGTCTTCAGATATCTGGATGATGATGGATAGGTTCAAGATCTTCTATTACTGGGTCTTCGGTAGTTCGATAGCGAGCTCTGTCGGGATGTTTTTACGTCGTATGGCAATTACGACGGGAAGCCACCTTCATAATCAGGGGAAACTCAGGAACAACTTCCAGCAAGGGCAGGATCCAGTTCGGGGCCACCACGAGGGATCCACCAAAATCACAGCCTTCAAAGTCCGCACAGCGTCCAAGATACAAATCCAAGTCAAGTTCTTCTCACGGGAGTAAGCAGGTGACTTCTCTCAAATCCAGTCAGGTTCTCCTCACGGGAGTAAGTAGGTGACTTCGCCATCCGACTGCAGTTCCAGGCCACTCATCAACTCGGTTGCCCATCAGCCAACCACTAAAGAGGAGAAATAAGTATCAGTCTTAACCAGCCAATTATACGAGAGAACAACTAAACGAGAATAATAAATATTAATAAATAATTTACGGCCATCAATGAACAATTAGTCAAAAGGGTTAAACTGCCATGATTATGAAAGTAAAGCAGCTAAGTAACCACTGCAGCAACAAATATACGGATGTCAACAACTGATAAACAACCAACTATCGTTGACGAGTGACTAAACTATCGTTGACAAGTGACAACAAATAAACCCTTAAAGGCAGATAATACCAATTCAGGAAAACAAACAACATAGCCTATATAAATATATGTATAAATACGAACTCATGGGTTCGTAACACCCGGCCCCCCCTTAAGAAAAGAAAAGGAAAAACAATTTATTTTCTTTAAAAATAAAATACCTATTCTAATATAATAATTACTAAAAGTCCCATTGGTAGGCTAGACGGGGTAACCACGATTCAACCGACCAATAAGACTTCCCGAACATCTATTCAAACAACTATCTATCAAGGACTGCAAAAATCTATTCATGCGCCCGCGATAAAACATCAGGTATTACATTCTCTTTGCCTTTGATGTGTTTAATTTCCAAACTATATTCCTGAAGAATCAAACTCCAACGAGTTAACCTCTGATTTTTATTTTTAAAACGACTTAAAAAAGTTAATGGGTTATGGTCTGTGAAAATTACAATATTGCCTACATTGGAGGACAAATAAATATCAAAATGATTTAAAGCTAAAATTAAAGCTAAAGCCTCTTTCTCTATCGTTGAGTATTTCCGCTGATGAGGATTCAACTTCTTCGAAAAGTAAGCTACAGGATGTAGACTACCATTTTTATCCTGAATTAATACTGCACCTATACCCACATCAGATGCGTCCACAGCTAATTTAAATGGTTGTGAAAAATCAGGAGACTTCAATACGGGATCACTAACTAGAATAGATTTCAATTTATTGAAAGCATCCTGGCATGAATCATTCCAACTAAAAGCAACGTCCTTCTTTAATAGATTGGTCAGTGGTTGAGCTATATCAGAAAAGTTTGACACAAATCTTCGGTAATACCCAGCTAACCTTAAGAACTGCATAACATTTTTCCTAGTTCTTGGCACTGGAAAACTCATAACTGCCTCCACATTGCTATGTTTAGGGCGTATGTTACCATAGCCTACCTCATGCCCTAGGTAAGTGACTTTAGCATGACCAAAATCAGATTTACTCAGATTAACAACTAAATTAGCATTTCGAATAGCTTCAAAAAATTCTTTAATCCGTTGCATATGTTCAGTCCACGTATTACTATAGAGAACTACGTCATTGATGTACACAACGCAGTTTCTGATATTTCTAGTGACATGATTCATTAACCGCTGAAATGTGGATGCGGCGTTCTTCATGCCAAATGGCATAACATCACATTCATACAAGCCATTGGGTGTCACAAAGGCAGATATAGCTTTAGCTCTTTCAGTTAGTGGCACCTGCCAATATCCTTTCAATAGATCGAATTTAGAGATGAATTTGGCCATACCTACACTATCTATACAATCATCAACTCTGGGCAAAGGATAGGTATCAGTTTTTGTAACATTATTAACTTTTCGATAGTTGAAACAGAGTCGAAACTGATTATTTTCTTTAGGCACTAAAACCACTGGAGAGCTCCATGGACTATAACTAGGTCTAATTAAAATATGCTGCAACATATATTCTACTTCTTTTTCTACAATGCCACTCTTATAGGGATTTAATATGTACGGGTACTGTTTAATAGGTGATGCACCCTCAACTTCTACATCATGTTCTATCAAATGAGTCCTGCCAGGAACATCTTTAAAAATATCTTCATAGGATAAAATTAAATCTACTAACTGTACTCTACGAGCCTCTGACAAATGTGATAATTTAGTCTTCAGATTTTTTAATATTTCTAAATTACTACTAGTCCATCCTATTTCCACAAATTCCTCACCACTCTCTTCCGCTTTCTTCCGAACTAACATAATAGGCTCTACTTTTCTTTCACAATATAATTTAAGCATATTAATATGGCAAACCCACTGTTTCTTTTTCCTATCAGGTGTGTTAACCACATAATTAGAGTCGTTAATTTTCTTCTCAATTTCATAAGGACCCACAAACTTAGCTTGCAATTGATTCTCAACTAAAGGTAATATCAAGACTTTGTCTCCCTCTTTAAATGTCCTACACTTGGTTTTCACATCAAACACCTCTTTCATTTTTCTTTGTGACTTAACTATAGTATCCCTAGTTAATTCCCAAGCTGCAAAAAGTCTACTTCTGGAATTTGACACCCATTCTAAAATATTGGAATTTGGTTCCTCACTTTCCCAACTAACTCTAAGCACCTCTAATGGGCCCCTTACATGGTGTCCAAAAATTAACTCAAAGGGAGAGAAACCTAGAGAGTCATTAGGCATTGATCGAACAGCGAGTAGTAAGTAGGGTAGATCTGTTACCCAAGAAGTATGATTATCTATACAATATTTCTTAATCATGCTTTTCAAAGTCTGATGGAACCTTTCAATAGCTCCTTGGCTTTCTGGATGGTAGGTTGTAGAGACTATATGTTTGATTCCTAACTGCTTCATCTGATCCTTGAAATATTTAGACATGAAATTACTGCCTTGATCTGATTGGATGGTTTTAGGCAGACCATAACGTGAAAAGAAATCTACCAGACATTTAACAATTATGGAAGCCTTAATTGATGTCAATGGAATGGCTTCTGGATATCTGGAAACTCTATCCAATATAGTTAAAATGAATTCTTTGCCAGCACTGGCTCTTGGTAGCGGGCCAACCACGTCTATCAAGATGTGCTGGAAAGGTTCACCAATAGAAGGAACAGGTATTAGTGGAGCTTTGGGCACTATTTCATTGGGTTTACCAGTCAACTGACATATGTGGCATGATTTACAGAACCTAGCAATGTCTTTCTTCATTTTTGTCCAATAAAAATTACGCCTGATACGCTATAAAGTTTTGCTTATACCTACATGTCCTGCAAATATATCTTCATGTCCCCTTCTCATTATATGACTTCTAAATTTCTCAGGCACTATCATCTGGTTAACTCTCCTCCACTCTCCAGAGCTACAT
Organism: Macrobrachium rosenbergii; assembly: GCF_040412425.1. Lineage (NCBI taxonomy): Eukaryota > Metazoa > Arthropoda > Malacostraca > Decapoda > Palaemonidae > Macrobrachium > Macrobrachium rosenbergii. Next base: position 28,734,862 of record NC_089766.1, on the reverse strand, counting down.
TTCCTAAACAGTATATCCTCCTTCAAGTAATACAAATCTCCTTCCTTACCTCCTCTCTCTGCTATTTCTCTCAAACGATTAACCTCAGGGTCACCTTTCTGCTCTCTAACTAAAGACTCCCTAGACCATTCATCGGCCTCCATACTAGATACTACATCTCCACCATTTAATTCTAACTCGTTTTTGCCATTCTCCTGGTCCTCAAAAAACTCTCCTATCTCACACTCCTCCTCAGCTTTTAACTCCTTCGACTGAGCTCTGGTAACAGCACTAACTGGAAGAACTTCATCTACAAAGTCTAAGGGTTTCTCAAACTCACTGTCTACTGGGTTACAAATTAATAAGGGATCAGTTCCCACCTTACCTTTGGCTAAATCATTACCTAACACTAATCCTATTCCTGCAATAGGTAAATTCTTAACCATTGCCACTTTTACCTCACCCTCTATTATACTACACTTAAGTTTAACAGTAATCAATGGGCAAGACACAACACTATCATGAAAGCCACCTAATAATACTACTTCATTTTCACAAATCTCAACATCTGGGGGTACCACAGATTCTAACAATAATGTCTGAGCTGCACCAGTATCCCTTAAAATTACTACTTCCTCCTCACTACCTGGCTTATTCATAAAATCTACTGTACCATGGGATACATAAGGACCGAAATCCTTCAATAACTCCCTATCCTTTATCTCTCTCGCTTTTCTAAGCTTAATACCCTTATCTGCCCCAACTAACATCGTTTTCTTACTAGGAGGATTACCTTTTAACTTATAACACCTAGCCATAACGTGACCCTTCATACCTCACCCATAACATACTATCTCCCTAGGGGGTAGGTTACTTCTCCTATAAAAATTATAACTATTGGGAGAGGGAGGTTTAAAATGTCTACGAGGAGACAAAGGCTTAAAATGTCTAGGAAGGGACATGTTACTTTTTCCTGCCTCAACTCTTGTCTCCCCTTCATACACTTTCTTATGGGTCAAACTATATTCATCTGAGGTTCTAGCGGCTACTTTTAATGTTTCTACTTGAGTTTCCTCTAAATGAGCCTTTAAATCTTTTGGTACACAATTTTTAAACTCCTCCAACAAAATTAGCTCCCTCATAACCTGCATATTTCCTACTTTCCTGGAATTACACCAGTCTTCAAATAACCTTTCTTTGCATCTAGCAAACTCTGAATAAGTCTCATTACTTGCTTTCTTTAACTCCCTAAACTTCTGCCTATAGGCCTCAGGCACTAATGCATATGCTTTCAAAATAACATCTTTCACTAATTCATAATTAGAACTATCCTCAACTGACAAAGCTGAATATGCTGCCTGGGCCTTCCCAACTAACACTACCTGCAACATTATAGTCCAGTTTTCTACCGGCCACTTCATCTGTTTTGCCACCTTTTCAAAGCTGGCAAAAAACTTACTGACTTCTCTCTCACTAAATTTAGGCACTAACTTAATATTGTGGATCAAATCAAAAGACTCATCACTTCCCTTATTCCTACCTCCAAACTTCAACTGAGCTAGTTTAAGTTCGTACTCTCTCTGTCTCTCCTCATGTTTCCTTTCCTTTTCTCTATCCTCTCTATCTTTCTCCTTAGCCTCATTTTCTAATTGCTTCAGCTTAATCTGCAACTGTAATTTAGTTATTTCATCCCTATCTTTACCAGTCTCACTGACCTCATCACCATCATCAACATTATCACCCTCCACAAGGCTACTTCGGCTACCTCTACTACCTCTCCTACTTTGAACTGGCTTAGGATCTTCATCCTTCCTATCTGGAACTGGTTTATCCTCATCAATAGAATCTGCCTCTAAACAAAGACATTTCATAACCACCGACTTGATTACTTGCTTCCTATCAGCTCTACTTACATCTAGCCCACCATATTCTGCTATTAATAAAAGTTCATCTTTCTTTAATGATTCAATGTCAACCTCCAACGTTTCCCTATTTATAAATGGTTGTACATCTTCGATACTGGTTAGAACTGCCATTTTTTTAAAAAGAACAAGATAAAAAAAAAAATACTAAACCCTAACTCCTAAATTCTATCCTTCACCTCAAACCTGAAGAGCACTGGATAATCCCGCTGAGGATGCCATTTGTTACGTATCAGCCTCGAAGGCAGCAACAAAAATTATTTAATTTAAAACCCAAAGATGTTGAACGGATTTTATGGGTTCAATTGGGATCCCATGGCTACGTCAAGAAAGAAGTGAAGGATAATAAGAATAAATAACTATAAAAATAAATAATAATAATAATAATAATAATAATAATAATAATAATAATAATAATAATAATAATAATAATAATAATAATAATAATTAACTTTGGCTGGTAAGACGGTACAGGACCTTAGATAGATAAGGTATCCGGATGACGATGGATGGGTCCAGGATCTTCTGTCACATGGTCTTCAGATATCTGGATGATGATGGATAGGTCCAAGATCTTCTATTACTGGGTCTTCGGTAGTTCGATAGCGAGCTCTGTCGGGATGTTTTTACGTCGTATGGCAATTACGACGGGAAGCCACCTTCATAATCAGGGGAAACTCAGGAACAACTTCCAGCAAGGGCAGGATCCAGTCCGGGGCCACCACGAGGGATCCACCAAAATCAGCCTTCAAAGTCCGCACAGCGTCCAAGATACAAATCCAAGTCAAGTTCTTCTCACGGGAGTAAGCAGGTGACTTCTCTCAAATCCAGTCAGGTTCTCCTCACGGGAGTAAGTAGGTGACTTCTCTCAAATCCAGTCAAGTTCTCCTCACGGGAGTAAGTAGGTGACTTCGCCATCCGACTGCAGTTCCAGGCCACTCATCAACTCGGTTGCCCATCAGCCAACCACTAAAGAGGAGAAATAAGTATCAGTCTTAACCAGCCAATTATACGAGAGAACAACTAAACGAGAATAATAAATATTAATAAATAATTTACGGCCATCAATGAACAATTAGTCAAAAGGGTTAAACTGCCATGATTATGAAAGTAAAGCAGCTAAGTAACCACTGCAGCAACAAATATACGGATGTCAACAACTGATAAACAACCAACTATCGTTGACGAGTGACTAAACTATCGTTGACAAGTGACAACAAATAAACCCTTAAAGGCAGATAATACCAATTCAGGAAAACAAACAACATATATAAATATATGTATAAATACGAACTCATGGGTTCGTAACATTCAGGTGATAGAGAGTGCCTCAGCTGAAGAAATCAACTTCCAATTCTAACAGCAAATGCAAAATTTAATCAAAGGCAGAGATTAAGAAAGACTTCCATTAAAATAGCCATATGTAAGATGTAGAAATTCTCCGAAGCTCATGCTATAATCTCCAATTTGTGCAAAACTAAAATCCGATCAAACGATTATCGAAAATAAAAAGAAGAAACGAAAGAAAGATTGAATGCTGCTTTTTAAAACTATTCTTATACTTTAAAGAATTTTGGTTTGGTGAGAATAGCTGGAAAGATCAGACCGCACTTAAACAGTAAAAAAAGATATAAGATGATACAAATTGTCAATGAAAAAAAGACAGAAACAAAAACAGCCAGAAAACGACATGGAAACTCTAAAAGGAGGTAAGAGAAGGAGCGGTAAAGAAACTACATTTTCAGGTCTGTCGGCAAACTCTTGAAATGACCCTACATGTTTAACCTTAATGAGAAAGCCTGGCACCTAAGAGAGAGAGAGAGAAAGGTTAAACTGAGCTTTCGTTCCCAATGAAGACTGTCACAACTCAGCGAAATAGAAAAGAGACAATAATAAACGTTGTAGAAAATCATCTAAATTTGTATTTGTCTTTTTTCACCCTTGTGCTCACAGGAGAACAAAATACGACAAATATTTTCTTGCAGTCTTTTCTATGTTAATTCTTCTATTCGGAGGTAAAAATTTATTCTCTCTCTCTCTCTCTCTCTCTCTCTCTCTCTCTCTCTCTCTCTCTCTCACACACACACACACACACACACACACACACACACACACACACACACACAAACATACATTTAGATTGTTTGCCTATAACTCCATCCAATATACTATCGCCATATAAAACAGTAACTTGGATACTTTGAGGAATAATTATCTTGTGGCTTCACATTTTAATAGTTATAGCCTCACTCATTTATCAGTGTGTATAGTTCTCATTTATTATGCTGATTTCTTTATCAAGTAGCTCTTTTATAGGTTTGATAGATAATGATTTTTGTGCACCTGTTAAAGGTATTTTGTTTGGGTTTTGGCGTATATATTTCTGCAAGCAGCACAGTTTTAATTACAGGAGTTTTCAAAAAAACTTATGTTTACTCTGTTAATGAGAATAACATTATTAAGGATTATGTGTTGCCTGATGACACGATAGGTACATGTATTTTATTAAGTTGATGATATCAACGGTGGTAATAACATCTGTTAGAGATATATCCAATTAATTACTAATAATATACCACATCAAACCGTTGACATATAAACAATCCTTCTAAGAAGTTATCAGTCTTCTCGAAAGATGAGTAAGAAAAGGAAAACTGGAATAAAAATAGAATAAAAAGGTCGATACGTCAGGTTAATCTTCTTGCTCAAAAATGTTAATTCTTAAATAGTAAAACAAAGTATTCTGATATAGTATGTTTTGAAAAAGTTGTTATAAAACATGTAAAATGTTTTCATTCTTTCTCTTCTCTCTTCAAGATTACATAAAAAATGTAAAAAGTCCATAGTCTAGTTTCAGAAAAGATACAGCCAAAGAAGTGAAATGTTTTTATTCTCTCTCTCTCTCTCTCTCTCTCTCTCTCTCTCTCTCTCTCTCTCTCTCTCTCTCTCTCTGTTGTACTTGCAAACCTAAAAAAAGATTTAAAAAAATAAAGAGATGTTTCCTCTATAAATATCTCTTTTCTTTTTATGGCAGCTCTCCAGCTTGTTATGCTTGGTCAAATCCGAAGAAAAAAACGAATAAGAAAAAATCTCCACTTTTTCCTATGCTCGAGAGCAGAAAGAGTCCGGATTCCCTCAACTTTAGGAAATGATTCCAAAGACTTTCCATTTTAAACGGCGAAATTGAAGTGAAACCCATCTCTTCTGTCAAGTGAGCAATTGTTTTTTTTAGATTGCCTCGAAAAAGAAAAGTGTATAAAAGGGTTTTTTTTAGGCTAAAATACACCCATTCAAACACAACAACACGCGTCTGAACTTGTGTATGTAGGCCACGGATTATGTTTACAAGGTGCAAATATTTAACACCAGTTAAGGAGAATGCTTCTCCAACTGCAAAATACAAAAATATATAACTTGTTTCTGTAATAATTTTATAACGAAAAAAATAAATGGTATATTTTTTTATGGCAAATAAGTAAAGCAATATCATTTTCAGTCAATAGGGAGAAAATTCCGATGACAAGGCGCAGCTAGACTGCGACATTCACTGTTTATTTACAGTGAATGTCTTGTTACGGGGCATAGTTAATTTTCTATTAGTCGTATGAGCGGGTAATTAAATTGCATTCTCTGACTCCCTCCTAAGACCATTTCCTCTCCTATATGCACATATCCTGTGGGAAATATTTGGAAAAAAATACATATAAAACCATTAACCTCCGCTGACTCGCGCAGTCAGTTGTCATATTGTTTATAATGACCTGCAATTACGTCTTTCTTACTCTCCATAGAAAAGTTTACATCCGTCTGTGACAGTCCCAGGATTCCCTCGCAGGAAAATAGAAAATGCTCTCATATTTTTTTATGAAGCCAAATAATTTACACAGATGTGATAGGTATCCTAAATAGAAATAATTTTGCAATAGCACGAACCTTGCACAGATGCGCGGTAACATATCAAGTGTGGACGGAATAAGATTTATGATCCTTTCCATTAATGACTTCTTGTACTTGAATGCTGCGTAGCCAGCTATGATTTCGATGGCTGCATCTCTTAGTTCCTCGTTCTTCCAAACTTGCGAACGAGATACATCATTTCACTATAACCAGGGGTAGTAGTTGGATTAGTAATACTAGTAGCAGTAGTTGTGGTTGATAATCAATAATATGACACACAAGTTGTGTGTTTTCACTTGCATTTCTCTAAATGTACAGGATACAGGAGTATGTGTTAAGAAGTACAGTGTTGCTTGACTTATTACAACTTTGTTTTAACGGGGAAATGGAAAATAGTTGTCAATTAAAATTAGACTTTCGGGTTAAACTAACCCGTTATCAAGTCACGTTGAACTGTTTTCTGAAAGCACCTGATTCTCCTTGTGCCCGTGTCAGTCGGCAAAGGTGTTGTTGGTGATACTGGGTCAAACAGATAATGGTGCACTTAACCTCATTTCTTTAAAGACATAATTTTTGTGTATGACGATTAATTTAGCAAAAGAATTTATTTCTAAAGAAGGTGGGGATGCTACGTAACAAAACATCTTAATCTTTTCTCTTAATGTTCATATTTTTACTTTTGTTATTTGGTATCTTTAACTGAATTTTAAGAGTTTCTTACTAACATTGATCTGCGCCTGTTCTCTCGTCGTCACTGTGAGCCATAGCTATAGCACTGTGAGCTTTTGCCTTCTCTTAGTCTAGATAACCATTTTATTTCTGTTTTTTCAACCAAGAGTTTGTGTAATTCTATCAAGGAATAACATGTACTTCAGGAAAAAAAGTTTTTTCTTTGTAGTTGCCACTTATTTATTCAAAGCTTCTTCCTAAAGGAGCCATAGTGGCCGAGAACAAACTTGTAGCCTACACTGGTTCAACTTTGGAAAACCTTTAATGATCAGATGCTTTTCTTCTTCCAAACTTTCTTTTCTTCACTATAAAATAAGCACTTTCTTTTAGAGAGGGTTTTGTGTGTGAAGAGTTCTGGATGCGAGTTTTAAAGAAAACATCAGCAGTAAAACTGATTTCATTATCGAAGAGGTCAGGTCCACTGTTTACGAAAACCATAAAAATGAGTCCTGTTACAATATATATTTTTGCATTTATGCTATGATTAGAAAAGTAGTCTTAAATGTCCGTTTGAATGCATGCTTTTCTTATAGATACTTATCCTTAAGGTAGAGTTCAAATGTAGCATTAATCTAACAGAAGGAATTTCGAAATTCTCGCAACTCTCCACAGTGAATTTCATAACATCTTTCTTTTAACTCATTTCAGATAAAAAATTCTACACCACCAACCGTTGTGCACGCTGGTTTAATGCTAAAGTTTTCAATGACAAAAGATGAAGGCAACAAGTCCACATATCTACCTGTTATTATTTTCTTCCCTTTCATAATAACTAAGTCAGGAATGTGAATGTCAGGGAGCAAAGAAGTTTAGAAAACATTCTATGTAAAAACTGTCTTAAATAAAACGTAGGATCTCATTTCCCTGCCAAAGGTATGGTACCTCTGTGCTCAAGGAGTGAGTGTTCTAGAAAACAGTTCCTGGCAACTCTGAAACGGGATTGCAGTTCTCCGAAAGGCTGAGGACAGATAACGTATGTAACACATTATACAGAAGAATAACCAAAAACCAGCGGGATTCTTTTGTATCGTCAAGAACACGACGTTATGGTAAATTTCACTGACAATAATAAACATAAAAAGGTAGTGGCTGAGTGCCTATGTTTGTCAATCTAAGAGACGTTCACTTGTTTCAAATGTAGTTTAGTTTGGAATACCTGAACATAGAATGCGAAGTCTATGACAAGACAGCAGCAGGTAAGACCGTTCAACTCTGTTTTCTGTTAATAGTGAGTTTACTATCTCCTCTCTTCCACAAAAAGATTGAATGCTGAGGAACTGAGGGTAACTTTCTATTAATGCATGGAGACCGTTCTTAAATAGGGAAAATCTTTAATATAATATCTAATTTTATCTTTGTTTTGCTACTGATTGTATTATACTTTTTGCTCTTTGTTTATAATTAATTTCGCTAGCGTTCTGTTTGGTTTGGAATGATTTTTTCCTGAATGAGATATTCACTCTCTTATGAATGCAATTCCCTGATCTGCAATGGAAAATGGAGAGCGATAAAGCAAATACTTTGAAAAAATAAATACGACTTGGAATCATTTTGTGTTTCTTTTTGTTAGCATAAAGACATTCTTATCAAAATCGTTGATCCATCAGTGACACCATCCTCCACGGGGCTAGATAAACAAACAAGCAAAGACGTTATCATATTCAGCCTCATCACACTAAATCGAGGGGAGGAAGGGGCGGTCTTCTTCATATTAAGGCACCTCCCTTCCGACCCCTTCCCAAACATATTGAAGCAGGGTATATTGACCTTTCCTTCACTTCCGAGATAGGGTCGGCAACAAAGAAAATTATTTGTGAATCAATGGAAAGATAGGTGAAAACTTTATGAAAAAATAGAGGAAAGACTTTTATTTTATTAGGTGATTAATGGGCTTCACTTTTGAATAAAATCTGTAACAGTTTATCAGAAATCTTAAGAATAAATTATATAATAATTGGAAAAATAACTAATGTCATGTCTTTCACCAACTTCACCATAAACACCACCATCTTTCCAATTACCAGCATCCAACTTTAATTCACACTGTTTGGAGATGCTATGGTGATTATTTTGCGTTGACATAGGCCCTACAGCTGGCAATTCGGGAAAAGGTTCTGATATTTTCACAATGTGTTTACTACCTTTTCTACACAAATATATAAAAATAATAAACAAAAGAACGGCTAAAAAAAAAAAAATAAGCGAAATATGGACGATGTCTACTGTGCCCTTTGACATAATGTAAGTAAAAATCTTTACACTGTTAAAACTGATACCTTTAATTAATAACCACGAACAATAATAATAATAATAATAATTTATAGCGAGAGTATCGTGGTGCTATTATTATTGCACGTTAACCATTATCCAAAATCTCATCGTCATTTTACTGAACCCTATAGGGGTGAAAGTCGTGTCACCTAATACACGCATCTACCCTTTATCTCCTTTTGTCTTTCGCATTTCTAGTTTTATGACGCAGACTGTGGCCAATATCAACAGGATTTGGAGCGTCAGGGGATTTTCAAGTCAGTGGGCACAAACGTTACTGGTCTTAGAAGGATAATGCAAAAATTGACAATATCCACACACCAATCGAAAGTTTATAAATTGTTCTATCCGATGATGTGAAAGCTATGAAAAGTATATAACCATCTTCATTTGTGGTTTTTGCCTGCAATGGCTCTTTCAAAAACTCTGTTGCTCTCACTGTTTTATATTACAGAGGGACATATTTCTAGAATTTTTATTTTTAATAAATGAAATTAGGTTAGCATTATAAGTATAACATTTTCTTCTTATCTGAACCTTTAAGCAGAAAGAGAGGTATGAGTTAAAAAATACACAATTTCTAGATAGTTCTTGAATTCCCCATTTCATCTTTCATGTAGAAAGTTTGGAAAGTGATTGCGTACAAATATGATTGCAAAAAAAAAAAAAAATGTGGGAATCTTTAAACAAATGTAAAATCTGGAGGGTTACAACTCCTCCAAAGTTTATGACTAGCATTTTTATTTCTATTGACAAAAAATTAATTTACATAAATGCGATGTACAGTATATGGCCTGTATAAATCCTTCAGGAGGAATACAAGATAAGGTTCTTATTTTTTTCTTTCTCTTCTAGTCTTCAATAATAAAAATTACGTCTGGCATGAAAAATGATCGTTGTTAGCTCCTGATATTAAAAAAAAATCAAATAACAGAATATTCATTTATTTTCATTTTATCATTTTTAGTCAGATGTATTCAACAGTTTAGTTACCAGATAACTTATTATTATATGCTAATGCTTGCATGATGATAATATGAGTTTCTCTGTAACAGTGAAAGCTCGAGCGTCGGGCGAAAGCGCTTGCATTGTGTATAAGGTGATATTATGTTATACCGGTAAATAGAAACCATGAAGAAGAAACGGTGAAAATGGATGGAATGGCTAAACTACAGAGAACAGATGAATATCTGTCCTAAAAGTTATCAGAGGAAATAGGACCGAATAAAACATTTATGAGATTGTTTTGGATTGCGGACAGAATGTAATAAAGTATATTGGGGATAATGTTGCCTAATTCACACATCTTTATGTTAAGGAAGCGAGGCAGATCTAGTACAATAACAGGTAGATGGAAAGGATAAATGCTGGAACAAGGAAACCGTTAACACCTCGGATGAATGAGGGCGCTTGCCAGATTAAGAGAAGTCTTTCTTGAAGTATATGAAGTGAATATAGGACTGAAGCGCTGCTAATGTTTCAGTTATATAGATTCACCAAACAGCATTTAGGGACACACACACACACACACACACATACACACTTCTCACCAAACTATCATCTTCCATTTCTCCTACATCACCAGAAAATCTCAAAACACTTTGATTCTTCTTACCTTGCCATTTGAATTAATTATTGTTGAGCAATGTAATAATATAACTAGTCTTTGATGTTAATATTACAATCATAAACAATCACAATTGTATTAATTAATGACAGGAAAATATTGACTGAAAATCAACGATATATTCATGATGCTACGTTCTCTTGAAAAGTAACATTATCACTATACCATTAGCTATTCATAGTTGCAAAAATTGTGAGGAAATTGAAAAAGGAATCAAGGTTCAATAATGGGTTTTCGGAATCTCCGTTTATCACTCGGTTTATCAGAAGGTCATCTGAGATGTGGAAATCTATTCATTTGCATATACCTTTCCAACCATTAACTCATTTCAAAATATATCACCAAATCTTTCATCCGTTAACAATGGCTCGACAATTATGAGCGATACAATTATGACTGTTATACTGAAATCTTGTGTAAAGAATTATGTAAATTTGTTGCAACATGTTAGTTAATGCGCCTTGGTAACATGTTTATACTGAAATATAAATATTTGTGATCTGCTTGCTGTTTTTGTTGAAAGGCAGACACATACTATCCAATGAAGGGCTTTGTAGCTTAGATTCAGAGCACTACTCTGCCCTGAATTGTAAGGGTGCATATGGAGAATAAATAGAGAAAAAGAAGACTGGGGCTGCTCTTGGAGTATAAGCCTGTGCTGGCACATGGCCAGCTTAATCTAAAACAATTTAGGCTGGTCGGGTGTGTGATTATTCCTTTGCAATATGACGTCGAAACAGACAACGGAAATGAGTGGAGCAGAGAAACCTCCCCATTCCCCTTATCCTCTTTTTCAAGGTTCTAAAACTAAATTCTATTTTCAGCAATTTACCAGTTCTCTTTACATAACCAGACCCTCTTTGTCGAATTTCTACTTTTCTCACATATTTGGTCCAGGTATTTTGAATAAGGATTAATCATAACCTAATTTAGAACTCGTACAAGAGTTCTGACTAGCTTCGTGAACTAAAGTGCTGCGATAATTCGGCATTATTTTGAGCTTACTCTTGCTGTCAGGGATATTCAATTAACAAAATTGCTTTTCAAGCAAGTTGGATGAGGGATAGGCATAACCACTGTAAAATACATTACAATAAATGTTCATAAAAATTTTTAAAAACCCTTCACCATTTCTCATAATTACATAAGGAAAATACAATTAAAATCAATGACCTTACTACCCTAGGCCAAAACCTTCAATATGCAATAAGAAAAAAAAAAAAAACACACACACACCTAAACTCGTTACAAAAAAAAAAAAAAAAACTTAACAGCATGTCGTATCATTAACTAGTAGACTAGTGGTATATCCCTTTCAGTGAAATACTTCCTACTTCAGGCTCCTCTGGCTAATTACAGCTTACAACGGCGCTACTGCAGCACACAAGCCACTATGCAGGGCATCACACATTGGGCTACCTGCCAAAAAGGAAACATCACTCTTACAAGTTGAAATGACACATATTTAAATTGAACAAGAAGCATTACACTTTCAATTTGATTATCATAATTTGTAACTGTAATACCACCAATTTCGAGATTACCAGATTACCACTTTAATATTAATAAAACTTTGACTTACTGCACAAAACAGGCCAGGTGGGTTGGTCAACCAGAACACACAATTCCCAAAACACAATTCTCCCAATACAGTTCGCATAACACGGATCTCCTAGTCCACTAACAGGAGAAACAACTAACTACTCAGCCCCTAACGACATCTATTGCCTAGAGTTTAAATATTTCCTTTACGCTTGCATTAATAGCATAACTGTTACTCATGTGTTACTATTATTGTTATTGTTGATTTGATTATCATTTTGCATTATTGTTAAAAAACACAATTTCATTCGTCAACTTTCTTGTTTCATGTACCTTATAAAATCTTAAAAAAAATTAGAGACAAAAATTATTAAGCAAACAGTGCCAACATATACCGTATTTATTCAGTAATCCAAAGCCGTAACAAATAATTACCTTTATTTGGTTGATTTAAGAGGAAGGTCTAGAGAGATGATATTTGTTTCCATCTCGGTAATCCTGGTGTATATTACTGATGAAGCTTTGCTGACATCTCGATAATTAGAATCAATATATAATTAGGGTCTGTGGGGTGAAATTCCTTTTCCAGTTTAATGTATTCAAAACTATGCTATACCTGTTGCACTGAAACGTGATGGGAAAACGACACTGGATATATTTTGGGTCTATTATATTGTTTCATTACAAATTTTATTTCTTAAACTAAGTCGGTGTCTTACTAGATAAATAAAGTCAATTCTGGAATCACGATAGGAGAGGTGACTTTATTCAATAGTCAGAGTTTAGTTAACTCGTATTTAGATTAAATCGATTTACTTGAATAACACCAATGGCCGTAGATACGTGTTAATTAAGAACCGTAACGTCATTAAGAATAAAAATGAGACATCAAAGTTACTTCCAAATCTCTCTCTCTCTCTCTCTCTCTCTCTCTCTCTCTCTCTCTCTCTCTCTCTCTCTCTCTCTCGTTTAAATAACCAAAAAAAAAATTGTTGCAGGATTTTAAGCAAACAATGATGAAAACAATTCTCGATCCTGGATTATCCTGGACACGATCAAAAGAATAAAGAATAAATTGTATTAAAATATTCTTGATAATTCCTATGATTAATGCGTTTGTGTAATGAGGACATGTCTGGGTAACAGAATTTCATCTTCATTTCACTTTCAAATCTTAGATAATGCACAGAATGGCCATCTAATTGCACAAAGTATTCTGTGAAGAGTCGGTGAAACTACCGCATAAAATCTGAAAAATTATATTTACCAGCCACCAATAACTTCTTCATCGGGATTATTTACATGATTACACATGCAATCAGTTCTGTCGTTTGTTTTTCCAGCAAAAGTAACTTTATGAAAGTTGCTTGTGCCGTGATTTATATCCCCTTTTCCATCAATGCACTCCCTACCCTAGACTTAGTCTGATTGCTTGTTTTCTGGCCATCCAGGCCTCAGGCGGAGAGTGAGCAAACCTACCCTGGCATAGCAAGATGTAGGTAAGAGAAAATTTATATAGTGTCAGAATTTGTACCAGTTTGAGTTTGACAAAGAAGGTTAATGCTGAGTGATTCACATTCAAAGGTATGTGACAGAAAAAAAAGATAGGGTGAAGTTGGTAAATGAGAATGGACTGATTAAAAGAAAAGTGTTCTGAAGAACAAGGTAATATACCTATAAATGTTGGAAAGAGTAATTTAATGAACCTATGTAAATGTCGTGAAGAACAAGTTTGTATAACTATAAATATAATAAAGCCAAATGAATGTGATTGATGAAGGCTGCATGGAAGAAGTTGGATGAAAACTGATCTATGATTAATGACTGAAAATGATGAAGTTTATGAATATGCAGAAATTCAGATTAGGGTATTAGAGCATCAGCAGAGAGAGAGAGAGAGAGAGAGAGATTATTTAATGGGCAGATGATTGACTGAAGAGATTACGTAGCCATATACAAGAGAACCTAAACTGCAGCCAAGAACTAAGTATAGGAGAAAAACAGAACAACTAATGAAAATGTAATGTTGAGCTTGGAATAAAAAGGAATTTCTCAAGGGCGGGAAAGCTGTAGAAGTAAATACAGAAACAATATGACGCAAATGGATTTTAGAACTAGAGTTACAAATGGATGAGCGCTGCATCGGTGAGTGCAGTCCAGTTGTCAACAGTGTTTGTGCAGAAGATTTTGAGTCCAGTGAACAGAAAAGAGACAGATCTGAATAATGAAAGAAGAGGAAGGAATTTATGTGAAGGAGAGAATGTTTGTAGAAGTGACTGTTTAGGAATAAGGAGGGAAATTAAATGGATGAAGAAAAAGAAAGCGCGGACTTGATGGAATTTACAAATGAGGTGACGCAGTGGGATGTTGATGGTTTATCCGGGTGGATGACCAATACCTGTACGGTATGCCTGGATGACGGAAAAGTTAGAAAGAACTGATACACAGTTACTAGATTAAAGTAGATCTCTATTTTCATTTCTCCTTTGCGTCATATGTTTCTATTTTTTATGGGCCATACTTTCTGGTTTATATAGTTAGTTTTATGTTTCTGAATTAATTTCTTTCGGCTTCTTACTATCTTTTCACATTGATTTTCACTTATGTTCTTGTTTTATCCTTCTCTTGTGAACGTATTCCTAAGGGTTGTTTTTTCCAGAACTGTGGCTTTTATATTTTATTCAACAAAAATATTTACAATTGTAAATAAAATAATTCGAGAAATATAATGGTGGAAATTGTAGAATATATTCCCGGAAAATGGGCACGAGATTTCATTCGATTCCTAAAATTCTGAGTTTCTAAGAGACTCGAACGTACTTTTGGAATTTAATCGTATGGAAATTAGGGGAATGATGCTACGAGAGTATCGTCAGCACTTTCCCAGCAATTTTCAATGATTTTAAGATAATTTTTCAAGTGAACGGCAACAAAGGAACGAGAACATTGAATGAAGGCTAGCAATGTTAGCAAAGAGATGAGAGCAAATTAGAAAAGGACTGAAAGGCCCCAAGGCAGTAACCGAAGATTTTATTGAATGAAAGAGAGCTGGCAAAAAGCTTCCGTTTTAAAAAAAGACTGAAACCTTGCCAATAGTCTTGTGGTCCTCTTCGTATACGCTTTTTGTTTAGAGGTTGGAAAATCAAATTTCGTAGTGAAACAATCTAGGAATACATTTGTGCGATTTACAAACGAACGCAGGCAAACAACATACGTGTATAGCCTTAACAGGCTTGGTGTTACCAGGGTCTATCTGTTTGGACCCTGGGTGTTACCACAGTGCAGACGGTGGGTGTTACCTATTTGTGAGTCGAAATTGTAGCCCCTTTAGGGGGTTAGTGCCGTCAGTGCACCTCAAACGGTGTACTGTAGGTATTATTAACGTTCCTCGCAGCGTTCCTTTGTCCCCTAACTGCAACCCCTTTTATTTCTTTTACTGTACCTGCGCTCATATTATCTTTCTTCTATCTTACTTTCCATCCTCTTCCAACAATAATTTCACAGAGCAACAGCGAGATTTTCTTCCTGTTACGCGTTTTAACCTTTTTCATCTCAATTTTCCTTGCAGCGCTAAATGACCTCTAAGGTCAAAGCGCTTGGCCTTTGCCTTAAATTTTATATTCCATTCCTTTCCATTCGAAAACGCAGCAAAGTTCGTTAAAATGGAAAGCCTGAGGAGAGGGCTGCTGCCATCAGAACCACGTTCTAAATGACAGGATGGTTGCAGCAGCAATTGAAGAAAACGTCTTTTGGGATTCAAGTTGGAAGACCCTTGTAATGAGCCCAAATGTGTTTTGCCGTGCCGGTAGATGTTATTCGAGAGGGTGTCATTTGAGCTTTCCTTTTGGTTTTGGGGTAATAAATTATTACCGCGTCACGTAGTTCATTTACCTTGCCTGAAACATCTCCTGGACCATCAAACGCTTTACCTAGAATCATCGAGACGCCGTAGAAATCCTCCCTCACCGCTTGCTCAGTGAATAGCGTCGATAAGTGTGTATTTGTTCCCGTGCGACCAAGGGCATCTCTTGCCTGGATCACCATTCACTCTAATTTCTGTTCCCTCTCGCTAATTGGCCCTCCGACATTTCTCAATCACAGCTCTCGTATAAACTCCCTTTTCTTGCTTCTCTATTTATTATCCGTTACGATGGAACTAAGATAGTACAGAAACGTTAGAACCTTTAACTAATTAAAAAAAAAAGGTATACCTTGAATAAATGATGATTCGCTCTTCTAGTTACTCGATGGAGATAGGATTTTTTTCTGCCTGATTGAAAGAAATAAAAATAGAACTATTAATGCCTTGTTGTTATAAACTTTAGTATACAAACGCACGCACGCGCACACACGCATACACACTCATGTATGTATGCACACACACACACATATATATATATATATATATATATATATATATATATATATATATATATATATATATATATATATATATATATATATATATATATATAAGTTTTATCACTTACACATTAATTGTTCTGTGGATCACAGAATAATTATTGTGTAAGATGTTATATATATATATATATATATATATATATATATATATATATATATATATATATATATATATATATATATATATATATATATATATATATATATATATATATATATATATATATATATATATATATATATATATATATATATATTATAAGCTGTAGTACAAAAGTAAACATGAAATATACTTTTGAAATATGCAATTAGAGCACCACAATAGACTGCAAAAGATTAAAAACTCATTTCTAGAGATAGTTTTGGATGTGCTCAGGATATTTTGTAAGGAATGGAATCGAGTGGGAAGTGTAGGCGTGAAAGAATTCGTTGGTGAGAAGGCGGAAAATACGGGAGAAGCATGATTTGCTGGAGGTTTTAGAGTCAGCTATTAAATTTTCCTTTTAAAAGGAAGATTTTAGATCTATTAAGTGCCATTCAGCATTATTTCTGCTGTTTTAAGTTAGAAAACCACATGTGAACAAGATTGTGGTAAGACCATAAGGTCGCTTTTTTGCTTGAATAGGCAGACTGCAGACACTGAAAAATCAAGGCTTTGATGAACGAAGGATTTTAGTGAAAAAGAATATCTACATCTGTCATCCAGTGCCTCAGTACTATAGTTATTACAAGGCTATTTCACCTGAGAAGTAATTGAACAAAAAAAAAAAAGCAGAGCAAACTCTGCGTTTGTCCCTGTTGGCAACCCTTTGGTGGGTAACGCTGGTAAGGGCGGTGAGGACACGAATACAGCCACAAAAAGGAAAATAGCTGCTGAGTTGTTCTAAACAACCTCAATGAAATAAGTCAGTGAGCTCTCTCTCTCTCTCTCTCTCTCTCTCTCTCTCTCTCTCTCTCTCTCTCTCTCTCTCTCTCTTATCTTTGAGTAATTATTTTCTCTGGAAACAAAATGTATAAAGTAGATAATATCTAGGCACTGGTAAAGGAGAGTAACGATTTCGGTTCTCATAGACATCTAAATGTTTGTTTCCAGGGCATAAAAAAAATTTTTTAAGCACATCTATCGAGCTGATTCAGACTTAATGCCTATAATGTCCGAGTACGTATGTAAACGTCACTCGTAATTTTTACCAGTGTATTCATTCGTTATATTGGGCAGCAATATTTTATTTAGATTTATTTTTTTATTTTGAAGTATACTCCCACGTTAGACTCGTCACCTTTGAACCCTATTATTCTTTGTTGAATTAAACTCATTTCGTATATTATCCTCTTCATCTTTCCGAGGTGTCGACCAATTAGTTGGGCTAAAAGAATGATAAACGAGTTTTCCAAGGAAATAAAAATCATTCATTATGAGGTGGATTTTGCGTTTGAGCTTCCAGTGTTTACCAGTCATTGCTTCATCACAGGAAGACTGGATTTATGAACGTTTATCTGTCAGCCAGCAAAGGATAAATTGCATATACTTCTTTATATTGTGATGGATTGATTAACCACCACACTATATCCAAATATAATAAACCAACGAGTATTCACCAACACAATACTAAA
>NC_089766.1:28671859-28706859 GCF_040412425.1 Macrobrachium rosenbergii | reverse complement strand
AACTTGTGCCTTTCTCTAGTGTTCTTTTTGGTTTCTCTTTTTATGTTGTTACGCTCAGGGCGTGTGATTACTCACAAAATGCCGGACGATGCAGCAAGCACATCCCAATCAGTTGTGGTGCATAAAGTGACGAGCGTTAGTGCGGGAATTAGTAATTTTAAAGGGTTAGTTGATGGGAAGCCAACCCAAAATATAGAAACTTTCATTGAGTCAGTGAACAATTATCTGAATTCCAAGAAAATTACGAATGGCGCTGAAGCTTTAACAGAGGCTAAATCATTTCTGGATTTAGATAAAGGAGATATTGGGAAACGAGCACGCAGTTTCGGGTTCAGAAGGTGTAAAACTTGGAATGAACTGCAGAAATTTCTACGAGCTACTTATGGCGGAGTTCAACGTGAATGCGCAGTTCGAATTTGCGAGAGTTTCTCAAAATAAAGAAGGGCAATGATTCACTAGTCACATACAGTGCGAATTTATTTGATGCAGTAGTTGAGTTAAAGAAATCTATAACAGGTTCTCCATGGGTAACTGGAAATAATATCTCCTTAGATAATTTTGAAAGATTGTTACACTTTGCTTGCCTTTTAACGTCGGTCCCAGATGTAATTGTAGATAGTTTTGATAAGAGAATTGATCAGGATACAGACGAATCCTTTTTGTTTGCACAGATTAACAAAAATCTAGCAAAATGCCCGACACTGGACAGTAGTTTTGTACAGGGAGGTGCAAAGATGTCAGCTGCGGTTTCCAAACCACAGAATAATGATAGTCGCTCGCATTCGGGAAATGATGCAACAGCGAAGACATGTGCACGAGTAGAATCGAAGAAAATTCCAGAGAGATCAGTCACAACGATACGTTGTTTTAATTGTGATAAAATAGGCCATAGTAAATCAAATTGCAGAGTGAGATATTGTTCAGTTTGCAAATCTTCAGATCATGGATGGAGATTTTGCCCAGCCACAAAGAGTAGAGATTATTCAGGGAAGTCCGGGGAGGTTTTTCTAGATATGACAGGAGAATTCCACATGATGCAAGTTCTAGATACACAAAGGAACAGCAGAATTTTCACAAGATAAGTTCGAAAACGGACACAGGATAATGACTAATCAGGTCGTAGAGTCACTAGAACCTAGGCCGATTGTACGTGGATTCTCTAATGGCAATGAAATTTCTATTTTCATTGATTCTGGTAGCTCAGTTAACTTAGTAAATGCTGACCTTTTTCACTGAGGTTTCCAGAGTGCAAATTAGTCCCTTCTAGTGAGACAGTGTGTGATGTACAAGCGAGGAAACTGAATATTTTAGGTTCGTCATTTCTTACGCTTTGTATCGGTGGAAAGACAATAGTAGAATCATTTTTGGTCATAGAAGGATTAGCCTTAGGTGAAATGGTTTTGCTAGGACACCCTTCTTGTATGCGACATAACATCAACATTCTTACGGGAGTTCAGGGGATTACAATAGGTGAGTCAGGTTGTTTTGTTCCATATATACACAGGAAAAAACTTGTGAGAAACCTAAGACACAGTCTGAGACATGTGTAACACATTCATTAGAGAGTGAAGATATTCCGCAAAGATCTTTCAAAGGATTTTTGTTGGAAGATGTTGAATTGCAACCGCGAGTTCCTACATTAGTTAAAGTGTCGCTGAAAGAGAAAAAGTTTCCTTCTCAAGTGTGCGTTGTTGAGGGAACCGAGAAATTCAAAGACGTTGTGAGTATGCGGTGTCAGTGAATGAAATTTCAGTCGCAGGCGTGACTTCAGTAGAATTAGTTAGCTATCAAGACTCAGTGAAAAAATATCACAAGGGTACTTATGTAATTGATTTTGAAGAGTTTAATGAAGAGCATAAATTAGTGAGTTTTTGTGGAGACGGGAATATGTTTCCTAACGAGGAGCAACAGTTCCGAAGTCAGGTTCTACATGAACATTTGGCTAAAGTTGATTATCCTGAATATTCAGATAAAGTAGAGAAAGTGTTGAAAGAATATCTAGATATTATTGCTTTGAAGGGAGATAAATTAGGAGTTACAGATGTTTTAGAACATTCAATCCGCCTAGAAAAATGTACAAATCCCATATATATTCCAGCATATCGAATTCCTTTTCAGATCAGAGAAGAAGTAGAAAAAGAAGTTCAGAGGTGGGAGTCGGAAGGCATTATCAGACCATCCAATTCTCCGTTTAATTTTCCTTTGCTTGCAGTTCCTAAGAAAGACGGTAGTATCAGAGTTTGTGTAGATTTTCGTAAATTGAATGAAAAACATGCCCAGATAGATATCCGGTAGCTTGTTTGCCTGATTTGTTTGTTGAGATCGGTGGCAAGAATATATATTCATCTATAGATCTTATGCAAGGGTTTTTACAAGTTCCCCTTTGTGAGAGTAGCCGTAAATATACAGCATTTTCGGTACCAAAGGGACATTACGAGTTTAATAGGATGCCTTTTGGATTACAAGGGTCCCCAATAACATTTACTAGACTGGTTAACACAGTACTTCATGACTTGTTAGGAAAGTCGGTGTTTGTGTACATGGATGACATTCTCATATGCACAGATACAATTGAAGAACATCTAAAGGTGTTAAAAAGAAGTCCTCAAGCGATTACGGTTCGCTGGGTTAAAGGTCAAATTGGCCAAATGTGAGTTTCTGAAGAGAAAAAATTGTCTATTTAGGACATGTTATCTCTAAAGAGGGAGTTAGAGTGAATGATGAGAAAGTTAAAGCCATTGTGAATTTTCCAGTTCCCAAAACCAGGAAACAGATTCGTTCGTTCCTAGGTATGTCGGGTTTCTTTCGCCGTTTTGTGCGGAATTTTTCTACAATAGCGTCTCCATTGACAGATTTGTTACGAGAAGACGTTAAGTTTGTTTGGGGTGATAGTCAACAATTAGCTTTTGAGAAGCTTAAGAACGCTTTGGTGAACCCACCAGTTTTGAAGTTTCAGATTTTAGTCAACCGTTCACCTTAGTGACTGACGCGAGTCAGGAAGGTATAGGTGCGTGTTTGATGCAGAAATTTGAGGGGAAATTACACCCAATTGCTTTTATAGCAGAAAGTTCAAAACGCGTGGTAGTAACGAAAGGCTGATGTCAGTTGTGGACAAGGAGGCTTTTGCAGTCGTCTCTAGCCTTGTTCATTTTAAGATGTTGTTGTTGGGAAATAAAGTTGAGATTTTTACAGATCATCAACCGTTGTTAGAGCTTTTAATAAGCCAAATTTGTCGCCCAAGAGAGCACGTTGGTTCCTAACATTGAGAGATTTTGATGCAAACCTCAAATACATTGAAGGTAAGCATAATGTAGTTGCAGATGCATTGAGCAGATATTTTCCGGTCGAGGATGAGGAAATACACACCGAATCCTGTGTGGGTGAAGAGAGTAAATATTTGGTGTCTAATGTCTCTGATATTAGTAGTTCTGAGAGATCGCATGTAGAGGACATACACGTTCCTACAGTGCATACTTCGGGGAGAAATAGTGAGTCGGCAGTCTCGGGAGAGATTGTTATTCGTGATAGTGAGAGTAACGCAGTGTGTTATATTACGGGTGAAAATGTCACTTGGGACATAGGCTTGCTGGAACAAAAGCAAGATGAAGATAAATTGTTGTCAGATGCTAAGGCATTTCTTAAGGGAGTTTCACCGAAGAAAGGGTATAAGTTGCCTTTTTCTGGTCTAGAGTTGGAGAATAATTTATTGGTGAGAAAAGTTAAGTATAAATTTGCGAAGTACTCGAAGCATGGGTGAGATTACACAAATCATCGTGCCAGAGAGTCTAGTACCACAAGTTCTAGACATTGTACATTGTAAATTTGGTTCTCCTCATTTGGGTGTGGACAAGACGTATGAAAACGTCAGGTCAAAGTTCTTTTGGAAAAATATGTTTTCCGCAGTAGAAGCCTTTGTGAAGAAGTGCGCTATTTGCAATGCGAATAAGCCAGCGACGACAGTGTCGTGTCGTTTGGGTTCATATCCCATACCACATAGGCCGTTTCAGAGAGTGCATATGGATATTCTGGGTAACTTCTCAGAGTCCGCTTATGGTTATAGACATTTATTAGTAGTTGTTGATGAGTTGACTCGCTTTGTCGAGATTTTCCCACTGAAATACAAATCAGCTGAGGAAGTTGCTATAGCGTTCTTTTAAGGGGATAATTTGTCGATATGGTGTTCCAGAATGTCTGATCACAGACAATGGTAGGGAGTTTATTAATAAGACTTTAGACGGTCTTGCTAATTTGTTGGGAATAAAGAAAGTATCTATAATCCCGTATAGACCTGAAGCGAATGGGTTGTGTGAGAGGGCGAATCGGAAAGTAATCGAAGCTTTGCGCATGACGGTGGGAGGTTCCGATACACATTGGGACAGATCTTTGGATGAAGTGCGATATAGTATCAATACTATGATGAATGACACAATTAAGATATCTCCAGCAGAAGCTTTGTATGGATACAAGTTGAAAGGACCTTTTGATTTGTTACCAGAGCGAGTTCAGGGTGATGTTACGGTCACTTCGTTGATAAATACAGCGAGAGAAAGATTTGCACGTATCAGTAAAGAACTTGAACTTAGTTCGCGTGCAATGGTAGAGAAAAGTAACGCGAAATCGAGGGGAGTAGCTTTTTCGATGGGTGATAGAGTGTTTGTTAAAGTGAATGTTCGGAATGATCTGAATTATAAATTAAGTCCGAAGTTCCACGGACCTTTTGAGATTGTAGAGATCAAAAGAGGGAATAGATTTGTAGTTAAAGATGTAAACACTGGAGTGACGAAATTGACCCATATTTCGAAGTTGAAGAAAGTTGGGATGTAATGGAACGTTTGTATATAGTTAGAATGGATAAATGGGTTGATATTTGTATATATGATATTTGATATTTTTTTTTTTGTCTTTTTTTTTTCTTGTTCATTTTGTGATGTTGAAGTTCTTAGTCATTTGTTTTAGAATGATTTTTGGTGGTTGAGACATGGGCAAGTCTGGTTGGCGAGATTTGACCATAAGTGTGAATTTGACAATTTAGTGTGAATTATTGATTTATGATGTGTTTCATCATGAAAAGGACGTTAGGCGAAATAGAGAGTGTTGTTTAGGATTTTTTTTTGGGAGAAGTGAGAATACTTAGTATATAAAGGGGACAAAACAAGTCTGATTCTTTTTCTGTAGAGGTTGGGAGATCGGTTTTAGGAGTATTTGATTTTTTTTTCCAGTTTACCAGTTTTTTAAATGAAGCAGAGCTGTTGAAAAAGAATTGTATCAGATCGTGGGAAACAGTTAAATCATTTGCAAGAAAGTCAATTGAAAAATTGTTGAGAGTTAGACAATGTTGAACGAGTTATTTGTTAAGTCGAAGGTTTAGAAGATTTTGCGACAATGTCGTTTTTACGATCCAATGATACTTTTCTTAATTTGAGAAAGAAGCTGATATGATAGTTTTTTAGTGTTTGGATAGAATTTTTTTTATGAGTGAGTTCCTTTAGGGTCATTGTTGTTTTAAGAATTAGTGAGTTGACTGTGATTATTTTGAGATACAAACTTGGAATTAGTTAACATTTTGAGTGTTTGACTGTTTTGCATTGTAGTTTTGTTTGGTTCAGTAACATGAAAGCCTTTTTGTTATTAGACCTTTTTCGAGTGTTTTTTGGAGACTCAGTAGTGACATGGGATGGATTAGAGACCATGTTCATTTTGGGAGATCAATATCAAGGTTCGGGAGTTGATTATGAGACAGGTTGTACTTTAGTTAGAGAGAAGTGTGTGTGTGACAGTAGTATTTTCCAGTTGCGAGTTGTATCTGTGGGTGGTTGTGAGTTATCATTAGTTCATAGACAGACTCCGACAGAATGTGACTTTAGACAGTTCCTGCGAGATTACCACATTGTGTCCACCAGCACTCTTCCTGCCGTGTTTTTGCAAGGAATATGCAGTTACAATGATGTGCCAGAACAACAAGTCGACATCATTCGTTCTCCGAGGATCCAAACTGTTTGATTCATCCTGCAGAATCCTGTCTACGGAATTTCTCGTACTTAGCCGTGCTGTATTCAACAGTTCCGAGAAGATAATTATGCGTCATACGCATAACGAGCATTTGTAGTGGCGGTACCTACAACCAAGGTGCCAATGACGGTTCCACCGTTGGAAGACATTGACGATTCCGTGATGTTCCAGTATCAGAATATATTATGCCGACAATTTTAATTGTCTTAATAGCTATTTTACTGATAATTCTTGTTGTGGGGTAGTAAAGCTTATTCGTGTTTGTAAGATTACATGTAAAGGCTCTAAGAACTCAACCCCAGTGACTTTGGAAGTGCGTCATGAGAGCAGTCCTTAAAGCTGCAGTGCAGTAGACATTGCTAATTGAGCATAGCTCTATTCTGTTATGTTTTATACATATGCTTTTGTTTTAGTTTGCCGTTAAGGAGAGCGAGACGCTCTTATGTGGTGGCCGAGCTCTATTTCAGAAAATATGGCTGCTAAAATTTTAAAGGACACATATATGCATTTCATAGCTTCAATGCTTTAAGATGTGATGAAAGAATTTTTGGAGTCAGATGGAACTAGGTCGAGAGACTCGAGGTAAAATCTTGTGTTCAGCAAATAGTTTGATTCCTCAGCAATATTGCCGGTCAGGTGATCTTCCGAAGTGTTATGTATATTCGTGAGTACGTGCGTTAATTTGATCTAGATTATGCCAAAATCTGCCCTAAAAGTGAGTTTGATTGTTCATTAACGTGATAGAACTGCAGTTGTCTAGACGTAGCTTTGGAGAGGATCCAGGCTTTGAATCGGCAGATAAGGTAGAGTTTGAAATCTCTGTTTTTATGGGAGGAAATTGAACTTGTGATTTTTACTATGATTTTCTAATCATTATGAACTTTTGAACTGGTGTGGGAGATTTAATATGAATATTCATACCTCTTTTATATTATTATTTTGTCATGTTACGTTTGCCATATCTTGGCTATGCATTTTACACTTTCCATTATTGTGTTTTGCATTTCATATATTTTTGGGAGTTTTCTATCATGTTTAATTCTTCCGACAGATGTCTGTGGACACTGTGGATGTGGACACTGTGGACAGAGTGGATAGTGTGGACTGTTTCGAATAACATGTGGTAGACTGTTTTTTTTGACATGACTAGTTATTGATTTGGGAGTATGTGTGAGTTTGGATATTTTCAGGCTATTAGCCATAGTGAGACTTCTTTAATCAGAAGTGTTTTACAGTTCAGAGTTTAGTTATCTGACTCGATATTTCATTTATTATGCATTTTAATCTTTGCTTTGTTTTATTCATTTCTTGTTGGGTTATTTGAATAATAAACTTATTTTTGTAGAAACTATTGCGTTTCTTTAAATGGTCCATTTAATTGATTTGGTGAGAATGAGTGCGATTCGGGTGGGTGAACGATGAGAGAGAGAGAAAGCGATGAGAGAGAGAGAGAGAGAGAGAGATAGAGAGAGTGAGAGAGAAGAGAGAGAGAGAGAGAGAGAGAGAGAGAGGAAAAAATGGATGTAAGTGTTATCGTGAGCGAACCTTCATACGCCTCTTTTTCCTGAAGAAAGATCGTTAGAGCACGTTACATTACACTTTCAAAAAGTGTTAATTCTGTCCTGTTACATATATATATATATATATATATATATATATATATATATATATATATATATATATATATATATATATATATATATATATATATATATATATATATATATATATATATAAATATATATAAATGTGTATGTATATGTGTGTATATATATATATATATATATATATATATATATATATATATATATATATATATATATATATATATTATATATATATATATATATATATATATATATATATATATATATATATATATATATATATATATATATATATATATATATATATATATATATATATATATATATATATATATATATATATATATATATAAAATGTGTGTGTGTATGTATGTGTGTGTATATATATATATATATATATATATATATATATATATATATATATATATATATATATATATATATATATATATATATATATATATATATATATATATATATATATATATATATATATATATATATATATATATATATATATATATGTATATATATATATATATATATATATATATATATATATATATATATATATATATATATATATATATATATATATATATATATATATATATATATATATATATATATAAACTTCCTGTTACCATTTAGGGAAATGATTTTTACAGGATTAGGAAGAATGATTTTCTAATATTTATGATTTCACTCAGAGATATTCCGGCATCCAAAAAGACCCCTTACACTTGTTGAGACATCCCCAACAAATAGATTCTCTCTCTCACACACACACCTACACACACACACACACAAACACACACACCTTTAGTATTCTAACTGCAAAATTACAAGAAATATCTGAAATGCAGTGTTACTAAAGCACTCTGAATCTATATAGGAGTAGCAAAACCATAAAATACATCAGCCAGTTTGCACCGGATGTAAATAACCTAATTCAGAGTACTGGACGAGTATGATTCTTAGAATATTGGAGCATAAATAATGGTTCTTGGAAATTCATACTTCATGAGTAGTATAATTAGTTAGAAAAGTTCAAAAAACGTTGGTATTTGCCGTTATTCATTTCCAGTAACAACTGGCTGAATTTTCCCTACAATAGAAAGATTACGATTTTAAGATAAAATTGTAACCACGAAAAAGACAACTTTTCTTTGACCGCTTTAGTTTCAGTTTGCTGTCAGAAGGAACTATTCAGAAAACCGTATTGCCATATTCACTTCTTTCTCGTCCTACGATTTACATATATTATAAAAATGTAGACTATATGGAAATGTGTACCTTGCCGCCATTTCAGTTCTAAAAAAGATGTATTTCACCTTTTTATGCTAAGGAATCACAGATGTAAAGAAGTTAGGTTTTTGTTAATAATTGATAAACTGCCTTTGTCGTCGTAGGTTCCTCATATCGGATGAGAGCGACCATTTCCCGTCTCTATTCTCAATATATATATATATATATATATATATATATATATATATATATATATATATATATATAAATATATATATATATATATATATATATATATATATATATATATATATATATATATATATATATATATATATATATAAATGTGTATAAATATGTGTGTAAATGTATATATATATATATATATATATATATATATATATATATATATATATATATATATATATAATATATATATGTATATGTGTGTATGTATATATATATATATATATATATATAATATATATATATATATATATATATATATATATATATATATATATATATATATATATATATATATATATATATATATATATATATATATATATATAATATATATATATAATATATATATATATATATATATATATATATATATATATATATATATATACACTAAGGCCCATAAACACTATTTAAATATTGAAATATATATTTCAGGCACTTGTTTCTGTGCCCCTGTAAATAAATTAGAAATGGACAGGTGGAAAGTTACAATGGATATATATAAATAAAAACATGAAGGTGTAAATTTATAGGCCTCCGATGTTATCAAGGTGGCGTTTCTTAAGAAGGAGGAGATTGACCAAATTCCCTAGTGGTTTTGAAAAATATATTAGCTCCCGTTTGGCGATGGATCTGGCGGTCGCGTTTCTTGGGTCATCTTCCTCAAAATTGGGTCCGAGGATTAAGGTGTCAATGGCGTCCGATTTCCAATGTCCTCCTGACAAGGTTCATATTGTTGGTTTGATTGATGATAGCAGATTCAGCATCTTTCTTTTGTACGGACAGCTACTCTTAAAAACCAAAAATTATGATATCTCAGTTAATGACATGCCCTGTATTTCTAAATATGTAGGAAAATTAAATAACTAAATAAAGCGTAAATTACTGATCTTTTGTGCTCTGTTATTCTTTGCTGTCAAAATCTACCTGTCTCGCTTACATAAATGTCAAAACAATTACTACTAGGTACTTTCAAAAGCATAAAAGGCTTCTTCCTTTTTGTTATTTAAGTAAAACGTTAACGAGCGAACTCCCGATGGATTTGGGATAATGGAAAATGAAATCCATCGGGAGTTCGCTCGTTAACGTATACTTAAATAAAAAAAGGGAATAAAGCCGGAGTTTACAAGATACCGAAATATGTAGTAATTGTCATGACATTTATGTAGGCGAGACAGGATATTATGCTCAGCAAAGAATAACAGATAACAAAAGATCAGTACGTTACGCTTCGGAGAGTTCGGGAATTTTCAATACATATTAGAAATACAGGGCATTTTGTAATGTCATTAACTGGGTGGGGCGGAGTTGGTTTTCAAGAGTAGCATGTCCGTACAAAAGAAAGATGCTGGAATCTGCTATCATCAATCAAACCAACAATATGAAAATGTCAGGAAACATTGGAAATCGGACGCCATTGACACCTTATCTCCTCGGATATGACTTTGATTTTGAAGATGACCCAAGAAACGCGACCTCTTAAAGATCCATCGCCAAACGGAGCTAATGAGGCTAAAACCACTAGGGAATTTGGTCAATCTCTCCTTCTTAAGAAACGCCACCTCCTTAACATCGGAGTGCCCAAGGCCACACTTACAAATGTTTTTGTATATATACCATTGTAACTATTCCACCTGTCCATATATCTACCAGTGAACAGGCACAGAAACAAGTGCCTGAAATATATGGTTTCAACGTTTAAATAGTGTTTTATGGGCCTTCTATTTTTATATTACACTGTAGTATTACAGGAAAAGACACGTTTCATATATATATATATATATATATATATATATATATATATATATATATATATATATATATATATATATATATATATATATATATATTATATATATATATATATAATATATATTATATATATATATATATATATATATATATATATATATATAATATATATATATATATATATATATATATATATATATATATATATATATATATATATATATATATATATATATATATATATATATATATATATATATATATATATATATATATATATATATATATATATATATATATATATATATATATATATATATATATATATATATAAAGATTTGTGGTAGCTCAGTGGTATCGTCTAAGATTGGGACTCTTGGGGCAGCAATATTCAACCATCGCTCTAGTTGGAACAGAATTCCACAGACATATATGACCTCACTGTGAACTACGGATGGAGATATGTGGGTTATTTAGGTCTACCTGCTACGACATCAGCACCCAATGATTTGCTCTCCAAGGTCTTACTACTGACCTGACACCTTAAATTGTGGATACATGTAGACTCGGCCATGAATTATAATGGTTAGCTAACGAATATTATTATGATATCTTTAGCAAATATAAATTCTGAATCATAATTCAAGCTGAACAAATACATTTTGCATAAATAAACAAAGGGACTCCTTGAAAATTGTTTCTCTACTGTAACGGTGAGATAAAGCATGAAATTAGTTAAGCATCATCAAGCCCAGCTCGCCAGTATTCTTGGTTCTGTCATGTCAATGTACATACAATGGTCACGTCAGCTTATTATTTGGCAAAATGTTTACAAAACAGGGAAGGGAGTGAATCTGGCTTCAAGAGAATGTCGGAAAACTTTCAAACAAAGCATCAAAGCCAATATTAATACTTATTCGTGCAATCCCCGTGAACTCAGGTTGCCTAAAAAAAGAAATAGAAAGGACGAGCTAACAAAGCTTTGTCAAGGTAGAAATTTCAAGAATATGAAGGAAATAGGTACGCACTCACAAACAAAAAGAAGGGATAGAGAGGGAATGAAAAATATCGAGTCACAATCACTGAACCTGTTTCAGCTTATGTGTTCAAAGGATCCTATTCGAGGGCCAGAAATATGAGTGACAATAGAAAATCTTTCCAAGGTAACTAATCAAATTGCGCTGCAGGAAAGCGTGGAATATTAAATGTATTCAAACACGACAGGAATATTTTTACATTCATATGTGACTGTAACAAATATATAATAAAATAAACAAAACCTGTTAACAACACTAACATGAATCAAAAGGAATAGCACAATGAAGGACTAAAACAATGACACCAAAGTTAAATTCAAATGAAATTGAAATCAGCGCATTTGTAAAGTCAACTATGGTAACAACTTGCAAAATCGCTTCACGTGCTTTTCCCAGCGTGATTTTGTAAAGGTTGTCAGACTAATTGACAAAAAAAAAGACATTTATGTTCAATAATGCCTATCAGTGGAATACTTGCAGCCAATATTCAGGCAACAATCAGTGTGATCAAAGTCGGCTCAGATATTAGCCTACGCTTTAGACTAGCTAGGTGCTTGCCAAAAACGTGAAAAAATTATGCATATCTGCAGCACATGACAAATTGTGTTTGACATAGCAAGCACTGGCAAATTGTATTTTAACCTACCACAGCATGAATAAAAATACCCTTAGTGGTCACAAAATATCACTGAGAAATTCAAGTATGAGGATTCATCAATTGTCACGGGTCAAAATTCAAATTGTAATCTAAAGAAGCTACTTGTCAATACGCTCTTTTTTCTGAAATAAGCAGCCCATTTACTACATTTAAAATATTCGTTTGGCGTAACAAAATAAAAATAGCACAAACAATTTTTTTGTAGGGGTACTCAACGCGGCCAATCCCAAAAGGATCCAGATATACCGTAGATATAGCTATCGGTTGTCCAACATGGAGACGGTCATCATGCACTCACTACGCATCTGCAGGAGTCTCATTAGGCTTCTAATGGTGATCAGTGCCGCAGCATATTTCACATTCAAAAGAAACTTTACGGCTTTTAGAGAGAGAGAGAGAGAGAGAGAGAGAGAGAGAGAGAGAGAGAGAGAGAGAGAGAGAGTATGGGGTTGGAGGAAGCTCCGTTATATTTAAGTTTTTCCATCGCATTATTCGAAGGATCATCTTATCTAAAATCGTCGAGAGGAAAACTTAAATTTGTGCTCCTCATACAAGCTGAGTTAACTTTCGTTTACGATAATAACGCGGTTCCCCCAACTACTGATGCCATGTGGATGGGACAAGGAAGCAATAGGAAGCAACTAGGCGCCTTCCGGGAAACGCCTCCGTCATCTTGATGAGTGATAGTTGGAACAAAAACGGTTCGGGTACCTCGGTCTTAAGCTCCATGTTCGTCTTCCAGAAATGAGAGAATTTTAATATTGATCCAACGTATCCTAAACTACTTTAGGGACAAGTAACCAGAAACGGCAGCAGACTTTTGTTCTAATCCGGTGTCCAGTAAGGCTGTTACTGTAACAAACATTTTTTCATGTTTATTTTTTGCGAGGCCTTTGGAGACTTCCGTTGCCTAATTTTGAAAAGGCTAATTTTCGTACAACAGTATTGTTTACCTGGTACCTGAGTTTTCCTTAGTATTGATTTATTTATGAAATATTTTATGATAAACTATAGATTGCTTATTTTAGGAAGAGTAAAAAAATCTAGGTCTGTAAAACAGTTTTTTTCTTGTGAAAAATCAAACACCTGGATAAAAGAAAAAAGGTTTTACGTGAAAATGAAAAAGGCCATTTTAATTTTATATATCATTCATAGACGGCCTACGATAATTGGAAATAGCTATTTTTTTTTTTTTTTTTTTAAGACACCTTTGAAAGTCAGTTTATTTTCTGGACCTGTTTCCGTTGTAAACTTTGTTTGCCTGCTTGTTTTTAAAATATTTAGGGTATTCTCTGTGTTTAAGAAGTTTATTATTATTGTTTTTTTTTTTTTTTTTTTTGGCGGGGGGAGTGTCTATAACAGTCATCCTATTCGACTGGGTGGTTTTTATAGTGTGGGGTTCCGGGTTACATACATCCTGCCTCCTTAGGAGTCCATCACTTTTCTGACTATGTGCGCTGTTTATAGTAGCACACTCATCTGCATGAGTCCTGGATCTACTTCGGCATCTAGTTTTTCCAGATTCCTTTTCATGGATCTTGCGATCGCCAGTAGTGTTCCTATGGTTATAGGTACAATTTCCACTGGCATATCTCGTATCCTTCTTCTTCTTCTTCTTCTTCTTCTTCTTCTTCTTCTTCTTCTTCTTCTTCTTCTTCTTCTTCTTCTTATTATTATTATTATTATTATTATTATTATTATTATTATTATTATTATTATTATTATTGCGGCAGTAGCAACACTTCCAGTGAGAACAATATTAATAATAAGAAAACAATAGTATTTACTGAGGAACTATTTTTAGTCTCAATAAAAAGAATTAATTTCAAGGTCCATTAGCTCATATCACTCACCTTTATATTTTGTCAAAACGGCCGAGTGTTTAATCAAAACGACTGGTGTTATGGAAGGTTTCAACGCTCTCCAATACCTCTTTCTGATTAATTAATCACATTAAAATATATGACCAGGTAATATATTGCCACTATTTTTATGACCTGAGCTCCAAACGTAATTAATGAGGCATCATGTATTGGGATATTGCCATATATCAAGAGTATGAATGCAATGGATGTATATTTTGCTCTCTGCAGGGCTTTGATCATTCCCATTTTGCTTCACTAATCACTTCTTCTTTTATTTGTTTATATTTAACTCTTACACCACTCGCCTGCTGAAATGAACGAAGGGACGGAGAGCATTTTCTTTTTATCTATCGAGATCTTTCACATTCCCAATTAAATCCTGATCCCCTTTTCCTACCTAGAGCAACCAGATTTGCTGAGCATCAGCACCAATACGCAGTAAATGTGCCTTTCTGTAGGGCTTCTCAGTTCCATAGGTCCTTTATTCCTCACACTGTTGGCCTGTACAACAGTCTCGGGTGAGAATAACTGATTTACTCAAAGATTACCATAATACAATGAAAACCCTTTACTGAATTTTCTACCGAGAACGGAATCAACATGGAACTGTGACTGACTGCCGATACTTTTAGAAAATCCTAGATCATGGAAATAAAACAGCCTCGTCGGAAATGTATATCAAAATGTAATTAAATGGAAAATGAAATTTGGTTGAAGCTGAACATTAAATGCTTACAACACACAATCATGGTTAATAACAAGCAGGATATGAGCTTTATTCAACCGGAACAAATGCTACTCATATAAAAAAAATTACATATATGTCACTGTCCTTATTCATTCAATTTACCCAGTAAGTTAGGCGTCTAAATGCAATTTTGACTAATATTATTTTAATTGTTTCCTTATAGAAGCATAGGGAGAACTCCATAAGGAGGGAGGCAAGACGACATGGGGCAACATTAGATACTGTACATTCGAAGAACTAAACAATTTATATGGTGGGAGAGTAAGGAATGAACGACCAAAGAATGTTACGTCCATCTGACTAAAGTAGTGCTTACTGATGACCAAAAAGAACTCATGAATTACGGATTAAACTGCCATTACATCGGAAGAACAAACAAGTAGGAAGGAAAAAGAACAAACAGAAAAATTGATAGACCACTTGCAACAAATGGAATACGAGGGCAAGATCAACACGGAAGATGGATGCATTGAAGGGCTGCTTGGAAAGGCTAACAAAACAAGAGGGCACAACCTGAGTAAAATATTAACGAGTTTAAAGCAAACTGTCAAAGAGCCTAAAAACAATAAAGACACAATTATACGAAAAGGTGACAAAACAGAGGTGTATGTGTTAATGTACAAACAAGAATACGAAAAGAAGATGAACAGCATTTTAAACGGCACAGCAAACTTACGCCCTCGATATTGTTACGGCACAGTTTAAACTCACAAAAACAGTAACCTACTCTGACTGATCATATCCCAGCTCACATTCCCCACCCACAAAATAGCCAAGACTCTGAACGACTTAATCATCCCATACATACCAATGAAATACACACTGTAATTAGCAAGGAATGCATAGACATCTTGAAAACTAAAAACCCAAGCAAAGAAATCGCATTACTGGACATAGAAAGCTTGTATACTACGTGCAAGTAGATAACACCATGAACATAACCCTTAATCACGTGTACCATTCACAAGCAACCCAGCCACAAATCCAAGAATAGGCCATAAGGAGCATGCTCGAAGCGTACACAAAAGAAGCATAATTTTACTCCCACAAAGGCGAACTATTCTGCCAAGTAGATGGTGTAGCTATAAGTCCCTCCTTGGTATTCTTATTAAGAACACTTACATTGTCAATTAAGAGGACACCGTGTTCAGTAGCCATGAAAAACATGAAATCTGTGCAAGATACAGTAAATTTACGACATTCTCATTGCATATACAAGAAACAAGATGCACAGAAACTGAGAGACATCTTTACAGAAAAATCCATGCTGAATTTCACCACAGGACACAGCTAGCCCAAAAACTACAATTCTTAGACGTATTAGTAAAACAGGGACAAGAAAATATGACATGGAGGTATAAACAAAGGAAACTAACGTCGGGCGTTGCCTTCATGGGAGAGATGAGTGCCCTGAAGCATCTAAACGGTCAGTAGTCAGACCAAATGTGTGTCAGGCCTTCACCCACTACACCACATGGAAAGCAACACATGCAGAGCTGGATAGAATACAACAGCTGCTCAGAAACAATGGCTTTCATGATGAAATAATAAAATCAGAAATACGACAGCTTTTTGACAGTTTCAACCAACAAAACGACGAAACAGAACAACATAACAATGAGATAGGGCAACAGGTAACAATATAATACCAGATTGATTTTAACAACGAAGGTAACAACAACAAGCAACATCATCAAGAAAATTATGAAGAAGGGAATTAAGGTAAGAGCCCCCTGCACCGATAGAAACGTACGGTATATTGCAAGCCCAACCTACTGGCATTTTTTGTAATGAAAAACAACACCTGTGGACCCACAAGCAATGACTACCAATGTGGTTTATGAATTTATTTTCTATAAGGAGGAATGAGACCTTCCAGTAAAAGCTACAATGGTAGGACATCAGCTACATTTAGATGGTGGTTTAATGGCGCAGAGAAACACGGAGCCATCTTCCAACACTACACAGACAAATACGACAGGAAACCATCGTTACAAGAACTGATAGACAACACCAGAATACAATACAAATGCAATACACATCGGGACATGACAATAACAGACGCTGTGTGTATAACAACAAAAAAGCCTACGCTAAATATGTAGATGGAAGGAGATAGGGCCCTACCATCCCACCACCCCAAGGACAGGATTCAGGGTCAAGGTCACCTCCAGAACAAGCCCTCACAAATACCACAGACAAACAAATTTTTTTGTTTTATTGTAATATAAGAACCAGAAGTAGAATGTAAAACTAATGTGATAATGTAGTTATACTGCAGGGTCCCAAGTGGACCCCACACACCATCATCTCACCTGGCTTGCTAATCTCCCCACAACAACATCTCTGTGCGCAAAACACATGGACACAAGAAACAGCAAATGCCAAGCATCTTTTGTGCATATATCTCCATTCATATTATTGTCATGTTAAATGTATCTTAATGTCAGCATTTCAGCCATATGTACCATAGTTCAACTATGCCTTGTATATCATGGCGCCCATGTGGAGAATACCGGTGACTAAACGTTAAAATGAAGCCAGATAGATGCCTGTTGCTGAGCATGGCAGACATAACCAACCAGATGAATGCCGCAAAGATCTTCACCAAAATGGACCTGTTGAAGGGATACTTCAAAGTTCCAGTTGTGAAGGAAGATATAGAGAAGACTGTGGTCATCATGCATTTTGGCACCTACACATTTAACTATAGCTGTACTAGAGCAGTACACAGATGATTGTCATCATCCGCTGGCGTTCTTCAGCAATAAGCTAATGACAGCGGGAAAGAAAAACTCAGCTTTCGACAGAGAGCTTCTAGCAGTCTTCAAACTTGTCTGCCTCTTCCACCACATGCTCGAGGGATAACATTTTGTTGTGTAAACAGGCCATCAACCTTCGGTGTATGCCTTCACAAAGTCAGCAAACTCATGGTCAGCACAGCAACAGTGGCACCTGTCAGCAATAGCAGAACACTCCTGCACCATCAAATACTTGAAGGGAGCAGCAAACACCGTGGCAGACGCACTATCAAGAAACTGCACCAACACCATCCAGCTTGGGATAGCCTATCCCAAAATAACAGAAGCACAAAGATACGATGTGGACCTAGAGTGACTACGGTAGGACAACTGTGCCCTTACATGGAGTGACCTGTCAATCAACAGTGGAGAAACAGCCATCGCCAATGCCCTTACCCCTACCTGCAAGAAGGCCTCAGAGGAAAAACCTCCCCATTCGCCCACAACCTGTCCCACCCATCAGGCTGGTCAACCTCCCGAATCATGGCAGAGCGGTACATCTAGTGGGGAATGAAAAAGGGCATAAAAAACTTGACATCAAAAATCACAAGACTCCTAGAGAGTGCGATAGGAGAGTTCCACACAACACGCCACTGACTATCCCACATCCACATCAATATAGTGGGACCCCCCCCCCCTCGACTGCAAGGGGTACAGATATATATAGTAGAGATGGTAAAAAGTGACCAATAGATTCTACATATATATTTCAGCCTAAAAAGTCTATTCCAGTTCTACTATATATATCTGAAAACGACAGGTATATGTATGTATGAGAGGCAATAAACTTTTATCCTTCTCGTGGTCAGGTAGGCAACGTGCCCTAGTTGTGATTGTGATTATGGAACCCGGGTTCATTTCCCGCTACTGTACATCAAAATATCTTCATATTTCTTGCAATTGGATTTTAAGGCTTCGCACTGACAACCGTATCCAAAAAATCGTGAAGAATTCCAGAAGTTAAGAGGCATTGTGGTTATTACAATTACATGTATGTGTATATATATATATATATATATATATATATATATATATATATATATATATATATATATATATATATATATATATATATATATATATATTATATATATATATATATATATATATATATATATATATATATATATATATATATATATATATATATATATATATATATATATATATATATATATATATATATATATATATATATATATATATATATATATATATATATATATATATATATATATATTATATATATATATATATATATATATATATATATATATATATATATATATATATATATATATATATATATATATATATATATATATATATATATATATATATATATATATATATATATATATATATATATATATATATATATATATATATATATATATATATATATATATATATATATATATATATATATATATATATACATATATATATATATATATATATATATATATATATATATATATATATATATATATATATATATATATATATATATATATATATATATATATATATTTATATATATATATATATATATATATATATATATATATATATATATATATATATATATATATATATATATATATATATATATATATAATATATATATATATAACTTTTCATGTCAATATATAAAATCTATATAAAATCTTATTATTTAAAAAAAAAAAATTTTAAACCTTGTCACATAGACCTCTGCAAAGGCAAATCTATAATAATATCGAATTCTCACTCAGTTATTGTTCAAAGACTCACCCCTAAAACTGAACTCAGTGGATCTGGTAATTTGATTAATCCAGTTAGTCTCAAAGCCTAGATCTAACTCCACAGTATTTGTTCTGAAAATAGCAGCAGAACTTGTCTTCGGACTTGGACATTCCAACAAATGGTTAGGTCCAGCAATATCCAAAGGCGAGTGAGGTGCATTGATAAGCGTGCTACCTCCAAGAATCTAGACACCGCCTAATGAATACACATATAGATTTCTGTATCAACCTTCAGGATGTATTTTTCCCCCTTTTCTGGTAAATCGAACAGGAAAAGGGATAAAGCAAGATTTATCACCGAACTGATATGAAGTGATTGGATACCATCTATTTTTTACAGACTTTCTTATTAAACGGGAAATAATGAAAGCATTAAAAGGCTATGGTTGCTCTGTGTTACTGTCAGAGATTTCCCAGTGCGCTGGACCCAAGTTCCAACCCCACTCAGTTCCTTGACAGATTAGTGTTCCTGTGAGCTTGGGTTTGTGGGTTTAGGGGATTGTAGTTCTATCTGCAAAGCCATCAGTAGCCATTGGCTTGGTCACCCAGATCTTTTATAGGCAGGTAGTGGCTATGAGTACGATTCATACTTAGGCATATTCAGTTCCTTGAACATTATCTACAAGTGTATTATACACATATCCTTGGTCTCTGCTGATCATTAGAGATCTTTAAACTAGTCTGAAATCAAGTAAGGCGCAGAAAAGATAGTTCTTCATTCCACTTCTGAAAATGATATAATAAACAAAACATACTTTTAGGGCAAAATAAGGCACAGAACAAACGTCGATTTGTTGAACAAAATCAGGCTGCTAAACAAGGACATTTTAATTACTTTAATTTCATGATTAAAGTTTAACTAATCAGATATCTCAATCTAATTTCATGATTAAAGTTTAACTAATCAGATATCTCAATCTAATTTGTAGGGCTGAGAATGTTGCAGAATGACGACTATTTTTCAAAAATATAATCAGTAAGACTACAGGAAAGTAAGCGGTGATTTTCTAAATAAGACAAGGATAACGAAAATCAGAACTCTATTCATCCGGATAGTTTTCATGCGATGAAATGTTTGGATTTACTTAAAGTGTACTTTTGAAAAAGCAGACGAAAAAGAAACTTTAATTATTCTCAGCTGTTGAATAAAAGAGAGATATTTTTGTAAAGTAAACACATTTATAACTAATGGTGGGGTACAGCATAGATTAGTGTATTTGGTGAGTTCTGCTCTCATTTGATAGATAAAACTTAAAAATTCCGTTCACTATAATAAAAACAGAAAAATGACTGGAATTTATCGATAATTTCTCCAATCAACTTCACAATAACCTTTTCGTAGATGGAATCTGATTCTTACTTCACGAATATACTGCATGGAAGTTGAGTGACGAAGCGAGTATTTTTATATGTAAAAGCGAATGGTTTTCATTATGTTTTGTTTACGTGGTTCACATAAAAAAAAAGGGTCGTCATTCTAGTAGGAAGAGCGATGGCATGAATAAATATAAAAATCTTTTTCTTTGTTCAGCAGTTACTTCTAGCTACCTATTACTTAGAAAGAATGATGCAAAATCTATTTTAAAGTTTCACTTAATAAAAACCGAAATGGCTCTTCATGTATTCCTTTGATCAGACAAAGAAGTTAACAATTCTTGATTCTAGTCGATGCGATACCAAAAAGACATCAGGCCCTTTAATTTTTGAACGATGTTTAATCCAACACTAATGAAAGAGAATGACGAAAAGCCAGGATTTCATTTTGTCTTTCCTAGGAGTTTTAAAGTTATTAGAGGGATTTAAAAGAGATGATTTTCTGGGTTTATATAAGACGAAAATCCTCTCTTATATCTATCTATCTATCTATCTACACTCTATTTTAAAACAATTATGACATTACTGAAATGTGGTTTGTTTTTAGATAATAGGAAGTTTTGCTTGGTATTATGGGATTTTTTTATCCAGTTAAATGAAAGACGTAATTAAAATGCAGTATGTTCATAACTCCCATCAGTATAATACAAAGGAAATCTACATATACTCATGTTTGTAAGTTTATATGTATTTGTCATAATTCTGTTTAATATAAATATTTTCGGTTGAGGGTTCAAAGTAAGAAAGCAAATTTATTGCATGTGTAGATCATTAAAAGGAATAAGACATTACAGAATTACTGGAAATAACTGCTTTGTCATGTATGCTAAAGTAATGAATCACACAGAAATAGAGTTAAAAATCGAAAATATCTTGAAATTATATCCCTGAGTGACAGGCTTTCTGGCGTCATTAGGGGAAATATATAGTATGGCGAAAATGGGATTTAACCTTTTGAATACAATGATAAAATATTATCTGTATTTTTTTAATCTCTTGTGGACGGGAACTTTTGGCCGATAAAAAATATATTTATGAAAAGGGAACGTTATTTTCTTTCTGGTAGGATAATCTTAAGAAACACAAAGAAGAGGTGGGTGTTATGAACATTAAGCACTATAGAAATTTGTAAATGGAATATAGATTTTTAAAAATATATCTACTTTAAATATAAAACAAACTATACAACCAATGTAATGTATTTAGGTAACAGCTTTCTAAGAAAACAAACCTTCGCTGAAGGTGAGCAGTCCAACCCTCCACAAGCAGAGTTCTTATATCTTATAAAATTCAATCGCTTGTTCAGAGTGAAAAGGCCCAGCCGTGTAAGATTTTCTTGCAAATCAAGACTATTTTTTGGTGCTAACAGCTAGACGGACAAAGAAACAAACCAAAAACCAAGCTCCTTCCAGGAGGTATTAAGAGAACCTAAAGACTCCAACACTGGCTTTGATAAGCGCACAGACAGAGTTAATCAATAAACTATTTTTAATTTCACATTTCTGAATAATCACCTAATCGTTCTTTTATATTAACAGACGGAGTCTTGTGTTAACTTAACAGGTTACATATATTTGAATAAGATGAACGTAGAGCTCTGAAGCTTTCTGTCAGTATAAATACTTGACTCGTTATATAGCCTAACAAACGATACTTTTGAAGATCGGCCAGAAATAGCTGATTTCATCTGATATATATATATATATATATATATATATATATATATATATATATATATATATATATATATATATATATATATATATATATATATATATATATTTTTTTTTTTTTTTTTTTTTTTTCTACGGAACATATCACAAAAATAAAAAGAATGAGATAAATCAAAGGGGAATAGTTTTCCTAGTAGTTTTTTCCTAATCTCTCTTTATTGAATCAATTCACTATCTTGTTTTACATATGATAACTTGATTCTCTTCCTGCCTTGTAATTCCGCCAGTCCTTCTTACTCATTTCTTGCTTAAGGAACATCCATGACATCAAATCATAAACCTGTATTTTTCTTCTTTTCATCCTGTTTGTAGTCGTTTACTTGGCATCGTCTCTTTTGATTCAGATGCCCAAAATTTCCTTTCAAGGAGAGTATCTTTCTCTTACAATCACCTGATTTAATTCGAAATACATATATATGCCACCACCACCAAGATTATCAGAAAAACGTTCATCGTCCTGCTTCTTTTGAACTTTTAAAAATTCGAAAAATTGACGGATTCTTAAACTGCAATAATTATTTTTGATGATTTTAGGGTTGGAGAGGAAACCTTAAAGGTTATCATTACCATTTAATCGGTCTACCGTATAACTGACTGAACAAAGAGTTATAAATTATGATAAAATATTACCAACAAAACACACAAATCAAGTTGTAGATACTTTGTGAAGAAAATAAACTTACACTCATTCGTACTGTAATAATCATAATATGTAGTCACAGGTCCCATTCTCTCCTTACTGAATTTCAAACGTCGTTTAAAAAGCTATTGATTTTTGTCAAAATAATGACTTTTGAGAAACTGAACATTTAGCGATTTTGGGGGTAAAAACGAATTTCTGATATAAAATTGTTGAATTTTCCTTTGAATAAACTACCATAAATCATTTATGAAGGAAATGGAGTAAACATTTTTCGGAACCGAAATATTCCAACATACGTTGGTCATAATATATGGATTTATTCCACGATACACTGGCATTGACATAATTGTCATAGCAAATTATACGTATTTAGTAATATTGGCTATTACCAACATGTCCATATATCTAATAATTTCTTAAGTCCCGTTTAAGTTACTTACAAGTAAAGGAAGAGCAAATGCTTAAAATAATTGATTCGACTAAATCTACTTGACGCAATCCCCGTTATTACCTTCAAAACCTAACCTCTTTTGTGGGCTGCCTTGGGGAAGGGTCCGTGCTATCATAAGGCAGGAACATTCCGAACCAACACCTCCTGCAACAGTTTTTGTGGATTTAAAATCTGGAGTTTCGTGTGAGTATTCAGATATTGCAGTCGTAGTTGATCACATGTAATTTTACATCTTTTAAAATCTGTCTGCCTTTCTATTTCTCGAAAAACATTGCCAGGTAGCAAGCGACCAGCGTCACTTAAAAAGAAACTACAACACTTCATACTCTTTTTCCAGAAGTGTGAAATAGACATTCTGTGCGGTTATAAATCTCAAAAAGTAGTGGTGTTGTCGATCCTTGTCACCTAAATCTCTCAACCAGGGGAGTTCTTACATCTGACTTTTATCACTCATAAACTTCCGGTGTATCCATCCTGGAAGTGCGAGCTGGCCTAACTCATGTGATGTGACTTTTTTATTTGTTGCTAATATTTTGTAGCTTGCCGCAGATTTGTACTCTTCTGACTGAAATGACTTGGACAATATTTATATAAGACTGACGGTGCGAATATTTTTTTCGAACAAAAAATCAGAATACATTTATTTTTACTTGTACTAAAAGCTTAAATGATCTAGAAATTTGTTACATAATCGTTGATAAGCATATTAGTCATGGAATCGTTGTGTAATATTGAAAAAATAATCATAATAATAAACGAAACACCAGAGAGAGAGAGAGAGAGAGAGAGAGAGAGAGAGAGAGAGAGAGAGAGAGAGAGAGAGAGAGAGACTAGAAAGAAGCATGTAACATTGCTAGACGGCATCTGTAGCGTCTGATGTACAGACCGAGCGAGGGTTGAAGAGAAAAATATAAAACATTTTTTTTTTAAATGCTTTTATTAAAGTGCAATAAAAAGTAAAAAAAAAAAAAATGAGAGACACCAGGATTTTCTTACAATTAATCATGTCTACAGAAATAGGAGCGTGACCGCCAAAAAATGAAAGGAAATAAAATGAGAAATAAAAAAACAATTTTTTTATTTTCTTATAGCATATCCTTCCATGTTTGGGACCCACGCTTTTATTTTTGTAGACATGATTAATTGTAAGAAAATCCTGGTGTGTCTCAAAAAGTTATTCTTTTTAC
Source organism: Macrobrachium rosenbergii (assembly GCF_040412425.1). Taxonomy (NCBI): domain Eukaryota; kingdom Metazoa; phylum Arthropoda; class Malacostraca; order Decapoda; family Palaemonidae; genus Macrobrachium; species Macrobrachium rosenbergii. The sequence goes on along the minus strand of NC_089766.1, from coordinate 28,681,710 downwards.
TTTTTAGTCCGATTTAATAAAAGCATGTTTAAAAAAAAAGTCTTTATATATTTTTTTTTTCATTTTATACATTTGAGTTATTTTACAGAAATTGTAATCGATTTATGATTATAGTTTAGATATTGATGTCCGTTTACTGGGGATGGGTAGGGAAGTTGGAGGGGGAAGGGAGATGTAAAGGAAGGGGGAGGGGAGTAGGCAGGTGAGTGAAATGGAAAATGGGAGGGGAGGGGGAAGGTAGAGGAGAAGGGGAAGGGGAAGGGGAGGGGGATGACCTAACAGACCTTACAGTTCGTTCGGGTTGCCCCAGGTCCATCAGTGTGAGGCACCTCTGATGTCTACCAGAGAATTGCTAATGCATCTTCCAGTATATTTTACATCTTCCAGTCTTGGATGGTCTGGGATGCATCTTAGATATTTGTCGAGCTTATTCTTAAACACATCTACACTCACTCCTGATATGTTTCTCAGATGAGCTGGTAGCGCATTGAATAGACGCTGCATTATCGATGCTGGTGCGCGGTGGATTAATGCCCTGTGTGCTTTCCTTAGTTTTCCTGGTATAGTTTTTGGCACTATTAATCTACCTCTGCTTGCTCTTTCTGATATTTTTAGCTCCATGATGTTTTCAGTAATTCCTTCTACCTGTTTCCATGCCTGGATAATCATGTAGCATTCTCTTCTCCTTTCAAGACTATAGAGATTTAAGAATTGTAGTCTTTCCCAGTAGTCAAGGTCCTTAACTTCTTCTATTCTAGCTGTAAAGGACCTTTGTACACTCTCTATTTGTGCAATATCCTTTTGGTAGTGAGGTTACCATATTACATTGCAATATTCAAGTGGACTACGTACAACGTTTTATAAAGCATAATCATGTGCTTGGCTTTTCTTGTTTTGAAGTGCCGGAACAGCATTCCCACTTTTGCTTTGCATTTTGCCAATATTATTGTTATTTGGTCATTGCATAACATATTCCTATTCAACATCACACCAAGGTCTTTAACTGCTTCCTTATTTGTGATTGTCTCATTATTAGGTCCTTTATAAGCATATAGCTTTCCTTCTTTATGACCATAGTTTATTGATTCAAATTCATCAGAGTTAAATACCATCCTATTTACATCTGCCCATTTATATATATTGTTTAGGTCTCTTTGTAGCGAGTTCCTATCTTCATCACAATTAATCTCTCTACTTATTCTTGTGTCATCAGCGAAACTTCTCACTACCGAGTCCTTAACATTACTGTCTATGTCTGCAATCATAATCACAAACAGCAATGCAGCTAACACCGTACCTTGTGGCACACCAGATATTACCGTAGCTTCATCCGATTTCTCATCATTAGCAATCACTATCTGTTTTCTGTTTTGCAAAATTCTTTTAACCATCTTCCTACTTTATCCACAATGTTATGTTTTCTCATTTTTTTTCACTAATATATTATGGTCTACCTTGTTAAAAGCTTTTGCAAAGTCTAGGTAAACCACATCTGTATCTTTTTCGTTTATCATATTTTTATATATGCTTTCATGGTGTACTAACAGTTGGGTTTGTGTACTTCTTCCGGGTACAAAACCATGTTGTCCTATATTAAACAAACTATTTTTCATTAAATGTTTCATTATATATTTTTTCATTACCCTTTCGTAAACTTTCATAATATGAGATGTCAGACTCACAGGCCTATAATTACTTGCCTCTAGTCTTGATCCACCTTTGAAAGCTGGGGTAATATACGCTAATTTATGCTCATCATAAATCTTGCCTGTATCTATACTTTGCCTTAATAATATTGCTAGCGGCTTTGCGATTGAATGAACCATTTACTTTAACAAAATGGCAAGAACACCATCAGGTCCTGCTGCTGAATCCATTTTTAATCTCATTAATAGCCTGCACAATATCGGCTTCAGTAATATCTATGTCCGATAAATATTCACTATTTTCATCTCTTATTTCTGTATCATTATCTTCATTATCAATTCTAGGCGGGAATTCACTCCTATATCTATCTGCTAATATGTTACATATTTCCTTTTTTTCATTTGTTAATCGCCCTTCAATTCTTAGAGGGCTTATTTCTACTCTTATTTTATTCATCTTTTTGCAAATGAGTAAAAAATTTTGGGGTTTTGTTTGATATTTTGTAGGGTCCTTTCTTTAAGGTCCTGATTTTCTTTTTCTTTTGACTGTATAATCTTTTGTTCTGCATTTTCTATCTTACTTTTTAGCTCCATCACTTTCCACGCATTCTTTTCTTTTGCAAGACCTTTTTTCCACTTTTTGATTTTCTGGAACAAGATCCTTCTGTCTCTTGGTATGAGTGACTGATGTTTACTTTTCTTCTTCGGTATATATTTTCCACTATTTCCTCTAATATTTTATATAATATATCTGTATTTACCCGTATATTATCACTTACGAATATGTTTCCCCAGTCTTTGTTTAATTTTTCATTTATTTTTGACCAATTTATATTTTTACTATAGAAATTGTATTTTCCATATCCTTCCCATTTTTTCTTCTCTTGCTTATCTCTGTTTTCATGTGCTTTGGAAAGGACTGTTAATTCTATGACACTATGGTCTGAAATACTCGTATTATACACTATTATTTCTTTAACATAGTTCACCTCGTTCACAAATACTAGGTCTAAAATATCATCCTTCCTTGTTGGTAGATGATTTATTTGCTGAATGTTATGTTCTAGTAGCATATCTAATAGCTTTTCAAATTGCTTCTTATCTTCTGCGCTACTATTACTCTCCTTTTTATATGTATAAATACAACCACAGTCTCCTATTCGTTCTTTCCATTCTATGAAAGGAAAGTTAAAGTCTCCGGATAGGAGTACAGTCCAGTCTTTATGATTTCTACATATATCATCCAATTTGTCAATTAGTAAGTCAAACTCTTTAGTATTCAGGGGTCTGTATATTAAAATGTTTACTAGTTTTTCAGATTCAAAATCTACTGCTATTAATTCACATTCTGTGTTACTATATTTCTCAGATTTTTCCTTGATTTACGTCTCTCCCATATGTCGCGGTTCCCCCTTGATTCCTATTTTTTCTATCTGATCTATAAGCTTGGAAACCCTTTATCTGATCATCATTACCAGTCTCTTGTGAGTACCAGGTTTCACTTATATTCATTATATCTATTTTTTTAGTTTGGGTTAGTTCTTCTAAGAACTCTATTTTTCTTTTTGAGTTATTCGAAACTAAACCCTGTGCATTCATCACTATGATGGTTTGCGTTTTATCCCCATTATCTAATATGGGTAATAATAAGGATTTTCCCATGTCTCTTTCCTGCTCTGATATGTTGTTCTTTTCTACATTTCCATAACTTAGGACATTAAAAATCCAACTTTTCCAAAATAGTTGATTTTCCATCTTCATAATTATTCATTTTGTGTTTGTATCTGCACCTATCTCCATATCTGCACCATCCATTTGCATCATAGATACATTGCTTTGTTGCACTGTACCTGGGTGCTGATGCCTCATATCGTGGTGCTGACATTTCACAACGTGGTGCCAGCTTGCTTTTTTCCTTCATCACATACTCATTATTCTTTCCTTTGTTTGTTTCATTTTTACTTTGATTTTTTATATGTATTTGCTTTTGATTTTCGTTCTTCATGGCAACAGGATGCATGGATCTGCATTTTTTTGTTGAATTTGTAACCTTTTCCTTCTTTCAGATTCCGACATACTTTTGGATGTAGATCGCTGCATTCAACCTCATAGCCATCTAGATATGGACATTTGCCATAAATTTCATAGTTGTGACATATCTTGGGATGTTTGTAGTGACATCTTTCACTGAATCTGCAATTTACTCTTTTCAAAAGAGTGAAGACTATGTCTTTCTTTTCTTTTTTTTTCTTGCTCTTTCCCTTCAATCTGTATATCAGGGTACAGCCTCTTTGGGATTTTTTTTTTGTGTTGCCATTTCATAGTTTATTTCTATGTATGCTGTTGTATTGCCACATATGTAGAGTCTATGAGTTTCTTTGCATCCATACTCTTATCCTGCTCTTTGTTTTCATTACTGTTTTCTATCTCTTCAGTCTTATTTTCTTCTATTTCGTTTTCCTTTTCTTCCTCATCCTCAGTTTCATCATCCTCAACTATCTGTACATTAAATCTTGACTTAATAACATTGTCTATCCATATTAGACATGTTGAGCAAAATACTTTCGTGTCTTTTTTTTTTATTTTGCTGTACTTCGGCGCATGTAGGATGAGTTGGAACATGGCATGCACTGCATTTTCTTATCAGGTTTTGTGGATTTGCAATGCTATACCACACATTACATAGATTGCATGCTTTAGGCATTCTTTTTCCTATGGCATCAATCAGTATATTAACCAAATTCACCTTGTTCACTTTCTTTGTTGGGATGTGTTGATTGATGTAGATTTCCTTTGTAAGTTTCTTGATCACTTGGACTTTCCTTGGTATTCCTTCAATTATTTTCATGATGTTTTCTGCTGACTTGTTCCAGCTTGAAGGATCATATCCTTTCGCTATGTCTGTGTATGTTTTTGCATCTTTTTGATTGGAGTTGTTACTGATCTCAACGATAAGAAACCCCAGCTCCCTGCTTGTCAGTTCATCATATTGGAAATCCGCTAGGCAGGCTAAATTTCTCCAGCGTCTGCCACTGTTGCTGCTGTTGGTGTTGCTTGATGCTTGATTTTATAATATTTCAGTCGAAAAACACCTTTAGTCGACGCTTTATCGTGCTATTCTGACTTTAATCTTATCAACGACAGTTCATGAACACTTCTAGCTATAATTCACGCTATGTTATACGCGTGAAATCAGGTTGATTATTCAGACCAAGAACGAATACGTCTCCGACCAAAATGTGCGCTTCGAGAAGAGGGAGGAGGTGGGAAGGGGGAAGGGGAGGGGGAGGGGAAGGAGAGGGGAGGGGGAGAGAAGATGGAAGGTGAGGAGAGGGGATGGGAGGAGGAAGGAGGAGAGGGGGAAGGAGGAAGAAAGGGTAGGGGAGGGAAAGGTGAGGGAGAAGGGAGAAGGGAGGGGGGATGGGAGTGGGAAGGGGAGGGGAGGGGGAAGTAGGAAGGGGTGGGATGGAAGAGGGAAGGGGAAGAGGGATGGGAAGGTGGAGGACACGGGGTGAGGGAAGTGGGATTTGGATGGGAAGGGGGAGGGGCGAAGGGAGTTGGATGTGAGAGGAAGGGGAGGGGAAAGTGGGAAGGGGAGGAGAGGGAAGGGGAAGTGGGAAGGGAATGGGGTGGGGAAGGGGGAGGGGGAGGGGAAGGGCGATGGGGAAGGGAGAGGGAAGGGGGAAGGTGGAGGGGAGGTGTGTGGAAGAGGGAAGGGGAGGTTGAGGGCACAGCTAAATTAACACTTGATCGCATGCTCTGGAAGGGGGGGAGGGGAGGGGAAGTGGGTTAGGTGGATGGAAGAGGGAAGGGGAAAAGGAGGACACAGCTAAATTAACATTTGATCACATGCTCCGGAATGGGGAGGGGGAGGGGAGGGTAGGGAAAGGGGGAGGGAAGAGGTAAGGGGAGGGGGAGGGGAGGGAAAGGGAAGGAGAGGGGGAGGACACAGCTAAATTATCACTTGTTCCTGTGCTCTGGAAGGGGGGAAAGTGGGAGAGGTGAGGGAAGGGGGAAGGGGATGGGAGGACACAGCCAAATTAACACTTCTTCGTGTGCTTTGGGAGGGAGAGGGAAGGGTGGGAGAAGGGGATGGAAGAGGGAAGGGCGGGGAGGAGGACGCAGTTAAATTAACACTCGACCATGTGCTTGGCGAGGGGGAAGGGGCTGGAAGAGGGAAGGAATGGGGAAGGAAGGGGAAGGGGGAGGGGGAAGGAAGAGGGGAGGGAGGGGTTATATAGAAGACCGATTCTACCGAGTCAACGAAGTTGTGAAAAATCGGAAGAGTTTCATACAAATCCTGAGATTCTGGGAGAGGTCACTGCTGACCTACTGATCATGTAAGGATGTATTGTCACCGGGATTGAATAAAAGCATGTAAAAAGGAATCAGTGATCCATTTGGAGAGAGAGAGAGAGAGAGAGAGAGAGAGAGAGAGAGAACGTTCCTTATCGGCGTTCCTGTTCATCATCGGAATTTTGGCTTTGCTGTAAATAAAAAAAAAAAGTTTCTTTTAGGAAAGTTTAAGGCAAACCCTGGGCTACAGATGATTATCCAGTTCATTCACAAAATGATTTTAAAGTATTGTTAATCTGCTTTGTGGACACAGCATTTTGGGGAGGAAATGCCTCGCATACATGAATCCAAATGGTAGGCCACCCGGAAACAATTCTGGAAATAAACCTGTGATATGGGAATGCGATTGGAGATGAACATTTCTCGATTGAAACACTTTTTTTGCTTATGGTTTGAATACTTTTTTGATTATTCAAATTCCGACTCAAGGCCGTATAACATAGCAGTTGTAGGTAATCAACGAATTTATTATTATTATTATTATTATTATTATTATTATTATTATTATTATTATTATTATTATTATTATGCAATGTGAAACCTTAATATTCCATCAATATAAAGCTACTATGACAATATTAGAATCTAATGTGATAAAAAAAAAGAAATGATAAGTCATTGTAATTTCGCAAATGTTTCATAATTTTTCATAACTTTAATTATGATACTGAGCACAATATCAATAATTTCATCAATCAGTCTCTTTACAATCTTTTCACGTGCCCAAACCAGCTTAAATGCTTCCGCCTACGCAAAACATTTTACCGCTGCTGGATATCTCCGTATCTCTCACCCTTCCATTTCTATTTAGGCAACTTATACTACTATGCAAATAATTCATATCTACGGCCTCAACCAAACCCCTTTTTTTTTTTATCTGCATTCGGTAGATACGCCTCATTTCCATAAAGAGGACTCGGCTAAACAACCTCTATTCTTCTCTGTGTTGGCAAGAGAGAGAGGGAGACAGACAAAGGCAGACAATGTACGTCGAGTAAATTTGTCGTTTATGGCCTTTTGCTGACAAGGATCACGCATCAGAAAATGAACATTATTCAAAAGTATGAAAATTAGCAAAGCAAGCACACCTGACAAAAGCAAGTCTCCAGGAGGATTTCACACCGGTTATATGTGGGTTTGTAGCAGGGTAGGCAACTTTGTTAAATTTAAGCTCCATAAATCTTCGTTGCACCAGAGCCATCTTTATGACATGGCGTTAAGGAAACCCTTGGGCATGAAAATTAACTCTAAAAATAAAAATAAAAAAAAACTTACTGATAAAGAAAATGTCTTGTATAATACTGTTATCAATAAGCTATCATTTGTTGACTCCTTTATCTTTAAATATTTGTATATTAAAAGTATAATTGAATATGTTTCAACTATCCAGTGCATTAACGATAGGAAACTTGGTAAACTGGGTATTTCTCCTGTTAATTCAATACTAAGAATAAAACTGTTTGCAATCAGTCTAAATATTCTCTATCAAAGGGAGGAATTTCTACTTTCGTTTGGTCTTGCTTTTTGCCCACCCTGCTATAAACCCACGTATAATCAGTTTTATGGCACCTTAGAATTATTGCTTTTCTCTAGATAAACAAAAAACTGCACTTCAACAGCGATGTTATGAGCCTTCGTACACAAATGCAGGTATTAGCCCTTAAGACTTTTAATTCGTTAACAGTGCAATAGACACCACTCTTTAGTAAGAAATATTTGAACATTTTAAACGAACTGGCAAATAACAAGGATCTGCATATTAGCAGACCAGACAAAGGCAATAGTACCGTTATTCTAAACAAAAGAAAATATATTGAAAAAGTGAAAACATTTTAAATGACATTTTAAAATTTTTAAAACCAGGAAGTCCTGATTTTACGACGATCTTCAAGACTGAGGATCGCATTAATAGATTTCTGAAATATTTAAAAGATAATGATGCCATAAACAACGATGAGTATCAGTCTCCAAAATACATAAGGAAGGTACTCCTATCAGACTTATTGTGATCTCGTATGGCACCCCGAATTACAAATTGGCTAATTTCTTGGTACCTCTACTTTTTCCTCTAACATCAAATAACCACAACCTAGATACTAGTTTTAAAGATAATTTGTTTATGGATAGTAGTATCATTGTTTACTGTGGAAGAAACCATTCAGATTATTTTAGATAAGATTTTTATCACCCATGACACCGTTTTTATCAATTTTAACAAGTTGGATTCTAAAAAGTTGTTACAATTGTCAGTGCTGTACAATGCCTTCGTTTTAACCTGTACATCTTATAAACAAATCGGTGGTATAGCAATGGGATCTCCTCTCGGTCCCATATTTGCTAATATCTTCATGTGCTTCCTGGAGGAGCGCATACTTGATAACTGTCCGCTGGCATGTCACCCTCTGTTCTACCGAAGGTATGTTGATGATACCGTCTTGCTTTTCAGAAGCCGAGGCGATGCAGATAGCTTTTTAGAATATGATAATGGTATACATCAAAATGTAAAGTTTACCACTGAATGCGAAAATAATAACCCGCTATCCTTTTTAGACGTTTTAGTTTTTAGGAATAATGATTGTTTTGATGCCACGATTTTGAGAAAAACACATTTTTGGGTGTAGGATCTAACTTTTAAACCATTGTTTTCTTAATTTGAAGTTAAATTCATTATCCACCCTATTACATAGTGCTTTTAGTTTGACTTCTACCTGGATCTCTTTCCGTGAGGAAATAATGTGTCTTCGAAGTATTTAGTCGACAACTGCTTCCCAACCAAGCTATTTTTTTTAGGAACGTTAACAAGTTTTTAAACAAAGTGTTCAGTCCAGATTCACTCGCCATATTCCGACTATCAATTTAAAACTCATACCAAAAACAATTTAGCGATCGGCTCTCTATCAAGTACAAAGAAAAGCTAAACCAACTAATGACCTCTGGTGTAATGCACAGATTCACTGGCCGCAGATATGACCTGGGGACATATGTTGGTTGCTCACGGAGGTTGCTGAAGGAGAGAATAGATTCTCGTTGCGGGGTTAGCAACAGAACAGGGGTTAAACTATCGAACCCTGAATTCTCTAACATACTGTACGTGACCATATGCTTAAATGTAAACATGAAATAGAATATGATGATTTTGAGATATTGGGTAGAGCCTTAAATGACCAACTTCTAACGGTTCCGGAATCATTATTTATTAAACAGATTGTTCCGCCGTTAAACTCCCAGTCCTCTGCCACGCCTCTATACCTGTCGTGAGTGTTCCTGGAACCCCAAGGTGACCGTTGTCACTCGACTGTTTTTCTTCTTGATGTATATGTGCCTTCTATTCTGTATTTCAATCTTACTTATCAGTTTTAATCATATTATGACAATTGTAATTTTTTTTTTTCGTTTTTCTCTGAGCCATTTTAATGTTTGTAAAATATTTTCTTTTTAGCCTTGAAAATGAGACTTGTAGTCCAGAAACGTCGGCAATCATAATAAAGCCATCTGATTTCGACATGCCTGTCCTTCTACGACTTCGATTACACACACACACACACATACAGTGTATATATATATATATATATATATATATATATATATATATATATATATATATATATATATATATATATATATATATATATAGAGAGAGAGAGAGAGAGAGAGAGAGAGAGAGAGAGAGAGAGAGAGAGAGAGAGAGAGAGAGAGAGAGAGAGAGAGAGAGAGAGGTCGATAAATAAGTATTGTACATATTATTAAAGGTATAAAGGCCAAGGAAAATACCGGAAAATATTTTTAGACGAAGTGTTATAAAGACAATTTATATTCACATTAGGAGAAGAGAAGGAAGGAGAAATCCTT
>NC_089766.1:28594359-28661859 GCF_040412425.1 Macrobrachium rosenbergii | reverse complement strand
TCACAATCCCTTTATCCAGAAACAGGGCGTCTAATTCAACGGTTCATAATTTAATGCCTTTTGTTCCTCTTTTAACATCGCTTTGTCCTTTGTCAACATTTATGTTAAATTATTATTATTATATTACATTATTATTACCTTAATTTTCAAGATTTTCCCGTAAAGCGTTTCCTGTTCCAGCGTCCTACGGTATACTCTATCTGTCTATAGCAAGGTTTCAATTAAGCTACTTTGTGGATCCTTTAATCTTAACACCCTCTCTCTCTCCCTCTCTCTCTCTCTCTCTCTCTCTCTCTCTCTCTCTCTCTCTCTCTCTCTCTCTCTCTTAGTCTAAAATCGTCAACAGCATTGTTTTGAATCGTGTAACTTGCTGCTTCCTATGATTAAGTCTCTCTCTCTCTCTCACACACACATAAAAAAATATCCACCAGTATTGTTTTGAATCTTGTAACTTGCTACCTCCCATAAGTTATTTATCGTAAATAACCATCCACCTCCTCCCTCTCTCTCTCTCTCTCTCTCTCTCTCTCTCTCTCTCTCTCTCTCTCTCTTTCCGAGACCATTCTTCATCCGCGAGAGATTATCATCTTCAAAATTACTTTATATTTCCTAATTTCTACTAAGCCGGCACCCCTGCATTCTCCTAACAAAAGTCTCTCCCTTATCGAGATTTCTTAGAGCACAAAAGCTTAAATTTAATGAAAAGTAGGAAAGTATGGGAGAAGGAGGAGTGGGAGAGGGGAGGGAGGAGTGAGGACTTCTCAAGTAACCGCATCTCTTATGATAATACCTTTGATCATTTGGCCCTTCAGTTTTCCCGAAAATATTCTGACTTTGATCAGAATAAAGGCAAAAGAAGACTTGATTTTCTCTTTATCTCTCTCTCTCTCAGTCTTCGGAAAACCAACACGAGACGAGAGGCAACAGCAGCAGCAAAGAGAGAGAGAGAGAGAGAGAGAGAGAGAGAGAGAGAGAGAGAGAAGAGATAAAGAGGGCGATCGCGACAAAGCTCTTGTTATTATTTTCCCAACTAATGGCCCGATGACAACCCAGATTCTATCAGGACGGAGTCTGGTGACGGCTGGGATAATCCACAGGCAGAAGGGGATGACATACACCCGAAAGTGTTTACTTTGGCCGGTGGACCCGTGGGTGGACCTCGGATGGGACTTCGTTTTTGTCTTTTTCTTTTCTCTTCGTTCCTCGCTGTTGTGATAAAGCGCGTTCGGGAGGATCACACATTGAGTGTTGGTAAAGCTGGCTCTAAGGAGAGATCGAGTTTCCTTCTTGCAAAGACACCGAAACGGTGGTGGTTCGAGATCTCGAGCTTGGTCTCGACCCTCCTGAGCATCTTTGTTTTGAGTGGCGAGTTTTCCAAGGGAAGGGAAATTCCTCCTTTAGATTGTAACCATTTGTTTTTCTCCAGAGGGCGGTGCCGAGAAATGTTCTCCGGGTAATTCTACCCCGAGCATCAACAGTCGCCCCAAAATTGATGCAAAAATAAAAAAAAAAAAAACAAACAAAATACTCACTCCTTTTCCTTCCCCATAAAAAGGAAAAACTCAAGCAACATTCTCCACTGCCAAAGCTTCGGACTTTGCTACCCACTTCTGTCTTTCCAACGTCCCAGTTCCTCCAATGACTGGGCCACAATCTTTTTCATTCAGTTTTTTTATGGTGGTCCCCAACCCCATCGGCCTCTTCCTTAAAAAAAAGAAAAATATATCAAGCAACATTCTCCACAGCGAAAACTTTAAACTTTGCCACCTACTTCTGTCTTTACGGTACATCATTTAAGAAGGTCCTCCACTGACTGGGCCACACTCTTTATTTCTTCAGTTTTTTTATGGTTGGGCCCCCTTTCCCCATCGGCCTCTCCATAAAAAAATAAGAAACAATATCAAGCAACATTCTCCACTGCCAAAGCTTCGGACTTTTCCACCCACTTCCGTCTTTCCAACGCTTCAGTTCCTCCACTGACTGGACCACACTCTTTTTCATTCAGTTTCTTTTATGGTTAGGGCCCCCTTCCACATTGGCCTCTCCTTAAAAAAGAGAAAAAGGAAGCAATATTCTCCTCTCCTAACATTCGACGTTGCAAGCAACATCCTCCACTCATTGCACTTGACACTCCAAAGCACGATTGTTATGCCAAGTCAGACCTGTCAACATGGGACGCACAGCAGAGCTCGAGAGCTGTCATTAATCTGTATTCCCGGCGATTTTAAATCACACAGAGCCGAGACTTTCCCTTGCGCATGACAATGCTCCACTGTCTGTTGTTTGTCAATGGATCCTCATTACTCACCCTGCATTTGAATCCATAAGGTACCGCGACGTTTGTCACATGTTGGCAAGTGACTGCAGTCGCTTGCAACATGCAGATGAGGAGGGATCTCTCTGGCCGGAGGTTACTGGTGTTATTTTCTAAATTGTGTGTATTGTTTATTCTCTACTCTGTATATTCCTGTGTATAGCCCTGAGCTGAAATAATGAGATGTTATTATTGTGTGTGTATTATTATTATTAAATATATATATATATATATATATATATATATATATATATATATATATATATATATATATATATATATATAAACGAGACCTTTCGAGAACCTGCTCGATTCTCCTTCTAAACTGAGAAGGGGAATCGAGTAGGTTCTCGAAAGCTTACACCTCTGTGGGTTTCTGCAACATTTTAGTGACTCATGCTATTGTGAGATTTTTATGATGATGATGATGATGATGATTATTATTTTCTAAACGAGCGGTCTTCAAGGGGTACTGTATGTGGTTCTACGCCATTCGTGGAAGGAGATGAATTCAGCGACAGATGATTGAATTCAATCGGTATCCTCTTTGGAATGAGCCTCTGTAGTTCTCCAAAATTAACGTAGAAGACGAAAAGTTTATTGTTACTCTCTCTCTCTCCCTTTTATTATTACTGTGGATCCTTCTGTAGTATTGAGAAGTATATATATATATATATATATATATACACATATATATATATATATATACTATATACTAACAATAATAATATATATATATATACACATATATATATATATATATATATATATATTTATATACTCTTTCTACACACATATATATATATATATATATATATATATATATATATATATATATATATATATATATATATATATTACACAACTTTTTCATAATATCAAATGCCAGCCCTCTATACCAGGAATTGCACATGATTAGTGCACCTACCCTTGGCAGGATTCGATCTATGCTGGTTATACACTCTAGAAGACAAACCTCTTACCTCCGAGACGCTCTGAATAATAACCATTTAAAACAAAAGGATCTCCTGCTACGGGTTTCTCTCATAGTTCCTGTTTTCGATGATTCCTGTAGTATTCCCACTTTTAGAAAGAGTGTCTGTGGTTTTCTTCAAGTTTATGTTTCGTCCAATCGTTTTCTTTCCTTCAAGTGTGGTCAAGACAAGTATAATTTGGTTGAGAGTTCTGTCAAGTTTGGTTTAATAGAGTGGTGGTAAATAATCCTTATGCAGCCATCTGCCTTCCAAAGAGAGACACCTAGCATCACTCTATTTGTCTTGTGGAATCAAACTCAACTTGATTTTTCTCCGTGAGTAGAAAAAAAGGAGTATAATTTTAATAAACAGAGAATTTGTATACAGAATGAATTTTCAATGGAAAGGGGGAGTGGATAAGAAACCATGCAATCACGAGGAGTGCTTGAAGTTTCAAAAGGGAAGTTGGCGTAGCCGGAACTTCTTCCTTTATTTCCAAATGCTGAACTTACAGCAATACTTGAATTATATGGCACCGTAACTCCTAATATGCGTTACGGGGACCACCCACCTTTCAGGCCATTCCTGGCGGTGTGTTTCCTTCGCTATAAGCGTGTACACCTTTGTGAAATTCGTTCTCTCTCTCTCTCGCTCGCTCTCCATTTTTGATGATTCTCTCTTTGTTTCTCATTTCTGAAGACGTGTTTTCGTCTTTCTGATAGTCCATATTCAAGAATCTCTCTCTCTCTCTCTCTCTCTCTCTCTCTCTCTCTCCAAATGAACGTTAGGGACAACACACTATAAGCATCCTCACAGTTCATCCCGGGGAGATGGACGCCCCCCCCCCTCTCTCTCTCTCTCTCCAAATGAACGTTAGGGAAAACACATTATAAGCATCTTCGCAGTTCATCCGGGGGAGATGGACCTCTCTCTCTCTCTCTCTCTCTCTCTCTCTCTCTCTCTCTCTCTCTCTCTCATTGTTTCCGCCAGAGCACTCGGGTTAAAGGAACAACAACAATAACATAGCGTGCCTCCTCGTCCCTACTACGGGAATGTAAACTCGATTCAGGCAGCTTAAACACTCTTATTGTGACCATTGTGAAGGCGTCGTCTACTTCTTAATGCGTCACTCGGGAAGGTATTTATATACATATAGGTGGGTCGATGGAATGTCTGTACGTAGGGAATATGCTCTCAAAAACAACATCGTCGGTTTTTACGAGCAAAGAAGGGATGAAAGTTATTGTTCTGAGGTGTTAAGTAACATGAGAAAGTTGTTGTTTTGATTGCCCTATTATAAATTAAGAGGAGGAGGAGGAGAGGCACAAGAAAAAAAGTAGATATTTCACGTAATTTACTCATGACAGCACGATACTTCACCAACGAGAACAAATAAAGCAGGCCCAGCAGGAAGGCGAATGCAACAGGTAAACCGAAGGAGCTCCCCGGACACGAAGGACCTTGTGGGAAATAGTCGACATCGTGCGCAAGCAAAAGGAAACGGACGTAGCCTAAGGCTTTTTCCTACGGACCAATTAGTTGAAAAGCCTTGTCCGAAGGCGCCAATAAAGCCGTACGCAACCGCTTAGAGGAAAAGGAAAAATCGCCCTTGTGGATCTTACACCGAAGGGGCATAAATGCCCGGTGGCCGAACGGTTTTTCGAAATGAGTTACCTGTGAGTGTAACTGTCGCGTAGCGACAGTCTGGTTTGCTCCACTGACCGCAACCAAAAGGACCGCAACCAGACGGTAAATTACCGGATGAAAGCCTCTAGTAGAGAGCACACCGAGACCATGGTCTAAGTCTCTAAGACCAGGAGGGCAGGAGGCATTATTCGATTGCGTTGACGGAGAGACCGCCAACAGAAAAAGGGAGCTAGAAGTAAAAAAAAAAAAAAAAAAAAAAGAGACGGACAAAGGCAGCCCGTGTGACAGGACTTGTGTCAAGAATGGACAGAGCAGATTACGAGGGGGCGGTAGGAGAGGGGGCGGGAGGGGGGGAGGGACTGACTCGATAAGTCCGCGTGAAACGGGAGCGGGAGGAGGAAGTCTGGTTATCATTCAGGACTTACCAACAGCGCGAAGACCAGAAAATCGGAAGAATTAGTGACGCTACTCTCCGAGAGTCCTTTTTACACCTTCGTTGAGGACTGATTGATTTATTAACGAGGGTCAATGGCGTGGCGACAGAATTGGTCACAGACGACATTGTTGGCAAAACCAATATCATTTATAAAGGGGTAACTTTTAAACGATGTTTAGGAACGTGACAGCAAAGTGGGTCCCTTAAAAAAAAGGAAAAAACTGAAGATATGTGAAACAAACTTGCCAAAAACCAAAAAAAAAAAAAAAAAAAAATCCGCACAATCAACTGAACATAAAAGTTTCTCGGCCTCCAAGTGACCCACTGCTAGACACACCAGACTCCCAAGGCCTGTCCTAAGTTTCTAAAGCTTTGGTGTTCGGGATGACGTTGCTATATCCCCCATGCTTATGCCTTCAAAGATGATCAGAAGAGCTTGTAAGCCTACAAATTCTGGCTTTCAGTGGTGGGGTCCCCCCATCCAGTTGATCAACCCCACATAAACATGAAAAGTAACAGCATAAGTTATCATCAATGCAATTTGGTATTTTACACCGAAGCAATTTTCACGCATCAAGCAGACTCCAATAAATGAGCTTCTATTAATAATAATAATAATAATAATAATAATAATAATAATAATAATAATAATAATAATAATAATAATAATAATAATAATAATAATATCCTTTATTTTAGCTCAGGGCCATATAGAGAGATACGCAATTTAGAAACAATACAGTACAAAAAAATTAAAATAAGGATTTTCAATAAAAAACGGCTGCAACCAAACAGTTGCTTAGTGGAATAATAATAATAATAATAATAATAATAATAATAATAATAATAATAATAATAATAATGCTATCAATTTTAGTTACTTTCATCAGAAACATCATCACATCACGAACATCCCCCCAAAAAATCTCTTTCACAAAAGACCGAAAAAAAAAAATGTATACAAACAGACACACACACAGGTAATCCAGATACCGACGAAACTGACAATGTAAACAGACATGGAATAAGCAATGGAACAAATATGAAGCTGGCTGAATGCGCCTTTGTGAATACATCATATATAACACTTATACAATCGATTCCGCTGATAAAGACTAACTTCTGACTCTCATAATTTTGAAACTAATACGGTTACTGGCACTTACATTGCTGTAATAAATATCCGTTATTGATTTTTCATTAAAAAACCTTTTGTATTCTTGGTAACCATTGCCCCCTCATGCTTGAAGACGAAAACTAGAAAAGGAATGGAATCGGAAAGGTAATGCCCGATTTTGTTCTACGTTTGCTACACAAACCGATTTTTTTTGTTCCGCAAAATAAGTTTTCTTTCTTTTATTGCAAATGACGAATGGTAATCTCCGCAGAAAATAACCCATGTATTGAATGGAATAGAATACAGAATATGGGCAAAAGCCCAAGCACTGGGACCTATGAGGTCATTCAGCGCTGAAAGGAAAACTGAGAGTAGAAAGTTTTGCAAGGTGTGACAGGAGGAAAACCACGCAGTTGCACTATGAACCATTTGTTAGGAGAGGGTTGAGGAAAGTAAGACTGAAGAAAGAGAATATGAACAGAGGTACAGTCAAAGGAATGAAAGGGATTACAGCTAGGAGCCGAAGGGACGCTGCAAAGACCCTTAAGTAAAACCTACAGTGCACCGCATGAGGTGCACTGAAGGCACTACGGAAGCTTCGTTCCTCAGAGATGGAATGATTTGCGCAGTGGCATGACTACCCAGCATTTCCAGGTATCATGAACCACATCACTATATTCATTTTCGGGTTAAGTGGAAATCTTAGAAATGCCAATTAAGACCGAAGGAACGCCGTGGACTCGACGCTGAATTATGCAGAGCAATCAATAAACCTGAAGACGTATTGGGGAGCGTTCGCTCTGTCACATCTCTCGTGCTGTTTGCTGAGGTGACAGTGCGTAAGTTTACAGCGTGAGACTACTAATACGTTCATAAAAAAAGGGATGAGGCACGTATGTGTGTGTGTGTGTGTATATATATATGTATATATATATATATATATATATATATATATATATATGTATATATACATATATATATATATACACACACACCTGCACGATATAATCACTTTATGAACATCTCACGCTGCTTTCTGCACTGTCTATAACAAAAGTTCAAACAGGCGCTCCCTATATTTCAGGTTGTGATGCTCTCATAATTCAACGTCAGTCAACATTCTAGACTCCCGCAACTGAAAATGTCTCAGTGATGTATTCTGGCCTCACCTGGAGAATGCTGAGTAATCTCATGCCATAATCGTCTCTGAAGAGGCTGAGCTTCCGCTCTTCAGTGCACACTCGGCACATTACACTAAGTTTTACTAGGGCTCTTTGTAGCACTCCTTCGCTCCAACTATAATCCTTTGCATTCTTTGACTATGCCTCTGTTCATGTTCTCTTTCTTCAGTCTTGCTTTCTCAACCCTCTCTAACAAATGGTTCGTAATTACGCTGCGATGATTTTCCTGTCACCTTTGCAAACTTTCTGCTCTCAGTTTTCACTAGGCGCTGAATATTTCATGGCTCGGTGCTGGCTTTGTATGATCTGCTTGTTCTGTTCCATTCAATACATGGGTCTTTTCTGCGAGAATTACCATTCATTTGCAATAAAAGAAGGCTTTTTGTTTTGCGAAGGACAAAAATGGGGCTGGCAAACTTGTGCGTTATCGGTCATTCCTTTTCTGATTTTCGTCAGCTATGCAATGCTGATGTATTCTGAAACACGATCAACCAACTATATTTGTTCATTGCTCTTGTTACATTAATAGAACAAATCGGCTGTCTAATTACACCTGTGTGTAGTGCTATTTGTATACATTTTCATTCAACTTTGAGATATTCGTGATGTGTGTTTCTGACTAACAAGTGATGCGTGTGTATTGTGTGTGTGTGTGTGTGTGTATTATTATTCACTAGCAACTGTTTTGTATTTGGCCAATCACTATTTATTTTTGTACTATGTGAATTGCATGTCTTTCTGCTGTAACCCTGACTTAAGAGATGTGTGTGTGTGTGTGTGTGTGTGTGTGTGTGTGTGTGTGTGTGTGTGTGTGTGTATTAATAAACTCATTTATTAGTGCAATGCGTAGTGGGTATACTGATGACTGGCAGCCTTGTTACTTTACCATGTTTGTGAGGATGATCTTCTTTGGATGGTGTTCACTAGCCAGAGGAGGCCCCAGCTGAACTTTAGTCGTCTTTAGTGAGGAATATAACAACGTCGCTCGAAGCCTGCTTTAAAGCAGGACGAGCACTGAAATGCAATGTGTCTAACAGTGGTGCGAGCAAAGCTTTATGTTCGGTGTTGTCTTACGGTTTTTAGTTTGTTTCACACTATCTTCAGTTTTTTCACAGGACTATCGTTTAAACATCGTTTAAAAATTTTTATAAATGATATTGTTTGCCAACGGCTGTCGTCTGTGACAATTCTGTGCTGCACCATTGTTTTCCGTTAATAAATCGTCGGTCTCAACAATGAAATAACGTCACTAATCTTCCATTTTCGATCTTCACGCTGTTGGCGAAGTCTGATGACAACTCTTCGCGGTTTTCTCAGTCGATCCCTCCTCCGCCCTAAATGATAACTCTGACTCTTGTTTCGTCTACACGGGCTTTGCTGTCCGTCTTTTTTTACTACAGCTGTTGACGTCTCTCTCCGGCTGTCGAAATAATGCCTTCTGCCCTCGATGAACACAGACATGTTCATCGGTATTAGCTACTGAAGGCTTTCATCCGGTAATTTTGGTCTGCGGTGTATTGCGGTCGATGAGCTAAACTCGGCAAATACGCCGCTACTCT
Source organism: Macrobrachium rosenbergii (assembly GCF_040412425.1). Lineage (NCBI taxonomy): Eukaryota > Metazoa > Arthropoda > Malacostraca > Decapoda > Palaemonidae > Macrobrachium > Macrobrachium rosenbergii. Next base: position 28,652,631 of record NC_089766.1, on the reverse strand, counting down.
AAATTACTCACGGGTGAGAAAAGGCCGTTCGACCACCGGTACGTTATCTTACTGATGCCACAGAACGAGACGCGATTAGACTTTCAGCTGGTGGTCGACGGGGAAAAGCGGCGAATAGATCGCTGTTATTCACGGTCGCTGATGTTGTGCCTTCACTGCTGAACCTGCTTTGGATATGGGTTGTTGAAACGCGTGGTATCTTTTTCACTGTTGCTCACTCATCGCTCGCTCTTCAATTTATAATGGAACGTCGAAACAACAACTTTCTCACTGCATATCGAACAACCAACTTTCGTCCTTCTTTTATCGTGAAACCGACATTGTTTTGAGCATGTTCGTGCGGACATTCCATCGACCTGGCGCTGTAAATGCCTTCCGGTGACGAAGAGTGAACGACGCCTTCTGTGAGTACAATAGAGTAACTGCCTGAATAGTTATTCCGTAATGAGGAGAACACTTATGTTGTGTTGTTGTTCAGCACAACCCAATAACGAAAGCTGAAGAGAAGAGAGAAGGAGAGAGAGAGAGAAGAAAATGTTGGATGATTTGCGAAAATGCATAATGTGTTTTTCTAACGATTGCGACTGAAGAAGAGAAATCGGAATGGTGATGCTGGTGTGTTTGTCTAACGTTGAGAGAAGAGGAAGAAGAGAAGACAACGAATATGAACTATCAAGAAAGACGAAAACGCGTCTTCAAGCAAAAGAGAGATGAAACGAAGAAGGCCAGGCACAGGTGTACACGCCCCTTAACGAAGCTACACCGAGAAGTAATTGAATTGGTCCAAATGACACATGTTGGAGATTACGGTGCTAGCTACTAATTCGAGTATTGCTATAGTAACGTTTGAAATAAAGGAAGAGTTCAGCTACGCCAACTTCCACAACTAAGCACTCCACTCGTGTTGCATGGTTTCTTATCCTTTCCCCTTTCCGATGTTCATTCTGTCTCTATTCTGTTCAAACAAGGTATACTCCTTTTCTCGCAAATCGAGTTGAATTCCACAAGACAAGCTGATGCTAGTGTCTCTTTGGAAGGCTGAGTGAAACTGCATGTATTTACCACCATCTTTAAACAAACCAAACTTGACGGAACTTTCTCAACAAGTATACTTATGTGACCACACTTGAGAAAGAAAACATTGAACAGTAACAAACAGAAAGCCACCAGACATAAAGTGAAGACCTCCAGGGTCATGGCTATGAAACCCACGTAGCAGAGAAGATCCTTTGTTTTAAATGGTTGTGTCAGAAGCGTCTCAGAAGGTAACAGTTTGTCTTCTAGAGTGTATGTGCATGGGATCGAGTCCCTACCGGGGAAAACAGTATCATGTTTAATTCCAGTATGAAAAAGTTATGTAATATATATATGCTGTATCAACATGTATATGTATGTATATATATATATATATGCTATGCTATGTAATATTGATATTATATATATATATATATATATATATATGTATGTATATTAATATGCTATATATATGTAACTATATATGTATATATACTATATATATATATATATGCTGCTGTATATGTAATATAACTTCTCAGTACTACAGAAAAATGACAAAGAAAGGGAAGAAATGTTAGATATTCTACGTTAATTTTTGGAAGAAACTACAGAACTCATTCGAAATACCGATAGTCAATCAATCTGTCCTCAGCGATGGCAGCTCAGACTACATACAATACGCTCATTATAATAATCATCATCTCATCATCATCATAAATACTGCAATGCATGATCACTAAACAGAAAGCTCCTGAAAGTGTAACTTTAGAGAACCTACTCGATTCATATGCTCAGTTTAAACGAATTCTCGAAAGATATAGACTATATATATAATATGTATGTATATATATATATATGTATATATATATATATATATGTATTTCTAATAATAATATGTAATGTGTAATAATAGCATCCATTATTTCAACTCAGGAAAGCTACGAGGAATACTGAAGTAAGTGAAGACTGAAAACAGCACCAGCTCCGGCAGAAATCCTCTCATCTGCTGTTGCAGCGACTGCGGTCGTGACAGGCGTGCCGTATTTATATTCAAGCTGCGGTGTAATGAGATGGCAAACAACGAACGGTATTGTCATGCGCAAAGCCGGCACGTGATCATATTAATGACGGCTTCTCGTACTGCTGTTGCGTCCCATGTTCTCGTGCTTTTAGTAATCCCAGTACGTGAGAACAGTGCAACGATATGGAAGAGAAATATTTCTCTTTTGAAGCTGTGAAGAAACTAACTATAAGCTGAATGGTAGTCAGTAACATTGAAAGCAGAGGTGGTGGAAAGATCCCAGCAACAGTGAGCATTGATAATGTTTCTTATTTTTATGGAGAGGCCGTTAACAGTGTGGCCCAGTAACACCGATGAAGTAAACCAACAGCTCGCTGTGGTGCAAATATTTAGCTGATACAGAGAAGAAGGCCGTGAGCGGAAGCAGTGGTGTGTGGAGAACGGGCATTGAAGGCTGGCGCAGTGAAGCTGACAGCGAGTTTCACATGAGAAGAAAGGTATTCTTTGTTTTTGTTTTTATTTTGCATCGAACACAGGAGGCGACTGTTCTTCTTTCGAAGAAAACTGCTTTCCTCTGAAGCAAGTGTTGTCTGGGAGAACTCCCTTCCTTGCTGCTGCTCAGATGCTCGGGAGGTCTCGAACCCACCACTGGGCAGTGTGTTTTGAAGAAACTCGTGTGCAGCTCATGGTGGTCTCGGCTGCCTTTGTCTGGCGGCGAAGAATTGAAGAAGACAAGCCGTCACGCAGGCAGTGATTATGTCGTCCCCTTCTGCTGCAGTGGCCGTCTGAGCTCCGTCTGTCTGGGTTGTCTCAGCCGACAATTGAGGAAAACAACTATTGAAACACTTTATTATATAACAATATATATATATATATATATATATATATATATAACATATATATGGCACAGCAACAACATTTTGTATATAGATATGGTGATTTGGTTTCCGAAGACTGAGGAGAGAGAATGAAAAATCAAGTCTTCTTTTGCCTTTATTCTGATCAAAGTCAGAATATTTTCGGGAAAACTGAAGGGCCAAATGATCAAAGGTATTATCATAAGAGATGCGGTTACTCTGAGAAGTCCCTCACTCCTCCCCTCCCCCTCCTCCCAATTCTTCCCTTCTCCCATCCTCCTCTCTCCTACTTTCATTAAATTTAAGCTTTCTTTGTGCTCTAAGAAATCTCGATAAGGGAGAGACTTTTGTTAGGAGAATGCAGGGGTGCCGGCTTAGTAGAAATTAAGGAAATATAAAGTAATTTTGAAGATGATAATCTCGCGGATGAAGAATGGTCTCGGAAAGAGAGAGAGAGAGAGAGAGAGAGAGAGAGAGAGAGAGAGAGAGAGAGGAGGAGTGGATGGTTGTTACGATAAATAACTTATGGGAGGTAGCAAGTTACAAGATTCATAGCTGGTGGATATTTTTGTATTGGCGAGAGAGAGAAGACTTAATCATAGGAAGCAGCAAGTTACACGATTCAAAGAACAATGCTGTTGACGATTTTTAGACTAATTGTTAAGATTAAAGGATTTCAAAGTAGCTTAATTGAAACCTTGCTATAGACAGATAGAGTATACCGTAGGACGCTGGAACAGAAACGCTTTACGGAAAATCTTGAAAAATTAGGTAATAATAATGTAATATAATAATAATTTAACATAAATGTTGACAAAGGACAAAGCGATGTTAAAGAGGAACAAAGGCGATGAAATTATGAACCGTTGAATTAGACGCCCTGTTTCTGGATAAAGGGATTGTGAGGAGATTATTAACACGCCCCTAGAAAGGAGAGGAATGCGGACTTGTCCAGTTTACAGAGGTTGATGGCAGCTTCATGAAGGATACCTGGGAAGGCTCCGCAAGGGGATATTGCTGTCAGTCCACCTTATGCGGTGCACTGTAGACGTTACTTAAAGTTCTTTGTAGCGCCCCTTTGGCCCCTATAGATGCAACCCCTTTCATTCCTTTTTAATGTGCCTCCGTTCATATTCCTTTTATTCATCCTACATTCCACCCTCTCCTAACAATTGATTCATAGTGCACTTGCGAGGTTTACATCTTTCAGACCTCTCCACCCCCAAATTCCTTTTCAGCGCTGAATAACCTAATAGGTCCCTGCGCTTGGCCTCTGGCCAAAATTCTGTATTCTGTTCGATACCTGAGAAGAGGGAAGAACGGAAGCTGTGACGTGGTATAGCAGAAAGTGCCTTTAGGATACGAATGACGTACTTACTGTTTGCGTTTTTATACATGTAAGTATGTAAGATACGTAAGAACACTAAAAATTAAATGATGTGAAGTTTTTCCCTGATCTTGACAGAATATCAAAACTATGCTGTTGGGTTTCTCTTTACAAGGTTTCTTTACTGGAGCAAATGTTTAAGTTTATACATTTTATTTATTTGATGCTTTCAGGCAAAACAGAGCTTACCGCCGTCTGTTTGCTGTTAAGAAACTGTTAAGTAGAGGAAAACATAAATAAAAAAAAATATTTCAGCGAAATAGGAAAAATGTCCACATTTTCTGAATTAAATACTGTTTGAAATACTTACTATTGACTTCAGTATGTCACTCACGACATTGACCTGTTGCTTCAAGAGCCCTAATTTTCTCTCTCATTCGTGTACGTTTGAATCAGTCAAGTTTTATTACCTTAATGGAAGAACTTGAATGACAGTAGTTGGGAGCTCGTGTTCCTACAAATATTACTGTAATGAACTACCTCTGGGCCGATTACAAACGGAAGGTTATAGCTCAAGGACGTAATCAGTTAGGCTGGGAATCCTTTGCGAATCCTTTTGTGAATGAATGATGTCTTGCTACTTCCCATTCACTATGTTCTCGTTGTGACCCATGGTCGCTTGCTTTAAACCAATCTATAAGCCTCCTTCATTCACACATCCCCCTTTCATCCTCACCCGCCCCATCCTCCTCTTCCTCCTCCTCCTCCTCCTCCTCTTCGTCCACTCCTTATCCTCTTCCTACTCCCCATCCCTTTCTCCTCCTGCTCCTCCTCCTCCTCCTTCTTTTAAATAACCGATTTCTTGTGATTCGTCTCTTTGTGGCCCGTTGCCGCTTACACTAAGTATACCTAGCTTAACCAGACCACTGAGCTGATGACCAGCTCTCCTAGGAGCTATTGAAGGATTAGATTTATTTTGGTTAAAAAATAATTGGTTACCTAGCAACGGGACCTACAGCTTATTGTGGAATCCGAACCACATTATAGCGATAAATGAATTTCTATCACCAGAAATAAATTCCTCTAATTCTTCATTGGCCGGTCGGAGAATCGAACGTGGGGCCAGCAGAGTGCTAGCTGAGAACGATACCCACCCATACAATGAGGAACTGAACCATTCTGCGATGCGTCTTGGTCGATTGGTTCCATACCAGGGGTCAACACCAGACTTCTTATTCCTGTTTAACATTACTAAAGTCACGGGCCACCATAGGGTAAGGAACCGTGTAGGCATAAGGCTGGCTCAGTCTAAACCAAAGTCTTTGCTGGTCATACCAGGTCTGTCAGTTGAAGGCCGAGGTTACCAACTGTGGTTCAGTTGGTAGCGTCCTTGCCTTTCAGTTGAAACTGGGTTCGATCCCGATGTGAGTCAGAAGTTTATTTCTGTTCCACACGTGATTGTGTTGATTACTTTTATATATATATATATATATATATATATATATATATATATATATATATATATATAACTATATATATATATATATATATATATATATATATATATATATTTATATATATATATATATATATATATATATATTATATATATGTATATATGATATATATATATGTATATGTATATAAATGTGTGTATACATATATATATATATATATACTATATATATATATATATCTAAAATAATATGATAAAATATATATGTTAACTATATATGGAGATATTTTTAACATACAAACGCTCGCCATATTCAGTGATTTTGCAGATGTCTTAAGTGTTTATTCAGTGCCAACCATTCACTCCACATGAGAACGTAAGTAAATTCAGCAGTTGATCGATCGGTGACCTGAACATTGTTTGGAGGGCGCTCGGATACAGAGCCAGTGTCAATGATGGAAATTTCCACTTAAGGCATGGACTCTTTTGGTCTGGTTAAAATCGGATTTTGTGGTTTGAAACAGAATCGTACGTTCATATGTGCTACAGAAACGCTTGGTGCAAATAGGCTTGTGATAGATTGCTCGCTCTTGTGTGATGGCCCAATCAAAAAGGACGTGTTGGACACACGGGAATTGGGATTCCCATAATCCCATACTCTGAAATTGAGTAGAGACTTAGAAAAATGACTAACCTTTACGAAACTGATTATTTAGTGATTGTTCTTTTTGTCATTATTTAACATTTATCACATGTGTTTTGGTGTGTTTGGATTTTAATAGAGATGGTTCCGTTCTTTGCCAGGAATGTTTCAATGGCCGATGTGGGAAGTGGTCGTTTAATATGGAACAAGTGACAGAAATGACTTTGAAAGTTATGTGTAACAGACTTCATTGGAATGGGGGTTGGTTTAGAGACTTGATGGGGTACAGGAATTAATCCCCTCGAATCATATTTGACATCCAATTATTTACTTTGCTTCGGGGTAATGCTTAATGGATTTAATATCCATCTTCCATAATTTCATTTTACATGATTCGTTGTTAAACTTGCTTCATAAATTTGAGTTTTGTAATTTTAGGATTTGATTTACACACCTTAGACAGAATAGGTAAATGAGAGAGAGAGAGAGAGAGAGAGAGAGAGAGAGAGAGAGAGAGAGAGAAAAAGGAATTGTCGGCTACCAGCTACAGGATACCAACTGAACTCAGGTAAGGCCAAAGGCCCTTTGTCAAGGTTCGACAAGGGTCTTTAACATACCCACACACACATACATATACATATATATATATATATATATATATATATATATATATATATATATATATATATATATATATATATATATATATATATATATATATATATATATATATATGTATATATACATATATACAGGAGTGCTATAAGTAACGCCCTTCATTTAAGTGGAACAAATTAAACCTTTTGATTATCCTCTATTTTCGAACATGAATGTATTGCCACAGGTTAATAGATTAATATAATATATTAACAAATTAATGTCTTATTCGGTTTAATAATGTTCGAGTACAAATGAAGTCAAACAAATTTAAAAACAAGAGATTACAAAAAGATAAAAAGTTTTAGAATTTAGTCATTTATTTGAGATGTTCAAAATGTTCCCCTTCACGTTCCATACTTCTTGACACATTTCAATGGTAATTTCATGAAATTTATCTGAAATTGCATTCTTTAATTCTGGAATTCTTTTCGACTTAAGATTGTAAACCTGATCTTTCAACACACCCCACAAAAAAAAGTCCGGTGGTGTTAGGTCTGGAGAACGTGGTGGTCATTCAATTGGTCCTCTTCGTCCTATCCATCTACCTTCAAAATTTTCATTTAACCATTCCCTAACTTTTATCCCTTAATGGGGAGGTGCTCTATCCTGTTGAAAATAAATATCATTTTGATTTTCAACTCTTGGCCAAAATTCCGTTTGTAGCATATGCAAATAATTATCTTGATTCACAGTACTTTCAAAGAATATCGGCCCTATTAATCCTATGCAAGAAATGGCGGCCCAAACCGTTACTCCTGGTAAATTAATATCCTTTTCCAAGATGACATGAGGATTATCATTGCTCCAATACACACAATTATGGCGATTGACATGTCCATTTAACTTAAAGGTTTCAGCACCATTTTTATTGTTTTGATAGTACAATTGGTGCTTTGCTCTCTGTTCCGCTGTTGTCCTTGGATTTATTATAAAATATCTGAAAAAATGAAAGATTTAGCAAATTAATTAAAGAAAATAATAAAGAAAATATGCACTATAAGATATAAAATTAATATTTTACACCCTGTATATATGTATATATATATATATATATATATATATATATATATATATATATATATATATATATATATATGCTGCTATATATATATATATATACTGCAAATAGGATTACTACAGTATTCAGGAATATTTCAATGCAGAGACCGGACTTAAGACCAGCCAAAGACCCTCGAAAGCAAATGACAGTTCACAGAGAGATACGACTTGCTGGAACAAAACATTATGAATTTAGGAAAACCCATAATTTGCTTCCGTGAGTCACGACTCTTGCTTCGGCGAAAATGAAGTCGTCCCTTCGTGAAACGTTTTAAATTGTATATCATTCTGCGAATTTGCGACGTGTTTGAAGTTGGAACAACGGGAGAATTTGCGAGTGGTGTCATTCCGCGAATATTTAGTGCGATTTCGCGTTACGATCCTGGTCTAGTCAAGAGGAGGATAAAACTCCTTTTAATCCTATGATGAAAAATGTCACGGCTGAACTCGATTTGTAGGTCAAGGGACTTTGGGGGGAAGTGATGTAGGAAGGGGAGGGAAGGGGCAATAATGAACGGAAGGGTAGACGATGACGATGACGATAAATAGGGGTTTTTGAATAGAAGGAGGTTAAAGGAAGAAGCATAAAAAATGAAAGCTTAGAATCCCTTGGTTAAAATTGGAGTGAGGAAAGGGTATAAGGCTCTGGAATTTTTTGTACAATACTTGTTCCCGTTTAAGGATGGGCTGCTGTAGGGTAGTTCAGACGAAGGTTCTTTAGATCTTGGTTCTGACTGCACACGTGCACGCATTCGTAAGCTTTCATTAACGCTCGTACGAAAACGTTTCACATAAATGATAATTGCAGTTTGCTGTTTTTAACTTTCCTCCTTCACAGCAAAATTTGTCTTACAGAATACTCAGTCAGTTTTAAGGATTTTTTTTTATTAATTTCGAATTTGTATTATTAATTTTAAGGAATTTTTTAATTGACTTTGAGGAATTTTATTATTAATTTTAAGGATTTTTTAAAATTAATTTTAAGGAAGTTTTTTTATTAATTTTAAGGAATTTTTTGCATTAATGTTAAGGATTTTTAATTAATTTCAAGGAATTTTATTTGTTTGTATGGTTGAGTCTGAATCATCGGAAACTCGCGCACCTGACTGATAAGGAATACCTGGATCTGGAAAGATTTCCAGGTATTCCTGCAAGAAAACGCAAAGTCACCAGAAGTAATTGCTTCCTTGCAGGTGGCCTTCAAAATTTTTTATTTTATTTTCAAATAGCCTAAGAAGCTAAAAGGTCTGATAAGGGAATTGCTGGTTTTAAATCATTTATCTTTTATTGTTTTGTAGACCCATAACTGGCCTTCAACCTCCCCTCCCAATCCACCCCAACCCCCATACCCCATCCCTAAGCCATCTCCACCCCCGTCCCCACTCCACCCCCCCTCATCCCCACCTTATCCCCACTCCAATCCCCCCCCCTTCATCATTCGGTGTTATTATTACATATTGCTTCACTGCGCAATTAGAACAGTAATGGAAAAATCATTAAGGAAGTAAATTAACCGATATCTAGAACTTAATAGCTTTGGACCATGCTGGGAAGCGACGCCACATAAATCATTAAGCGAATATGCAAATGAATAAAGGATATGAAGTGACAAAATAGGTAAACTTTCACGAATGCCTAGTTATTATTATATAAAGTAATGCGTAGGCTAAATGAATGAGATAGACAGACCATGAATAAATGTGTGAATATTTCTTCAGTAGACATCAAACCCGAACAGCAAGAATGTGATTTAAAAATTAAAAGCAGAAAGTAAATATATATATATATATATATATATATATATATATATATATATATATATATATATATATATAAGAGACAAACTTGTAAATCCATCAACAGAGCAGAGTTTGAATGGAAGTAATAGGTAAAATTATGGGTTAAATAAGAAAAAAAACATGGAAAACTTCCTTGACAAAAGCCGCATCAGAATGATACAGATACTGATTGAACTAAGACAACAACAGTAATAATAATAATAATAATAATAATAATAATAATAATAATAATAATAATAATAATAATAATAATAATAATAATAATCACCATTATTTCAGCACAATTCTCTCGGCCAGTACCGTATACAGACACATTAAATATTAAAAATATAGCAACAATTATAAATGAAAAAATATATATATAAATATATATATAATGTGTGTGTGTATATAAATATATACATATATATATAAATATATATATATATATATATATATATATATATATATATATATATATATATATATATATATATAATATAAATATATAGTATATATTCTGCGGTATGCAAATACGTATATGTCTCTGCACATATGTGTGTGTGCATGCGTGCATACGTGTGTGGGCCATATATCAATATTGCTAATTCTTTTCTTTGTTATTCTTTATCGTATTTTCTTCACCCTTGAATTTATCGCTAACTCCTATTGAAGGTGGAGACGGAGACTAGAAAATAAAATACCTCGCGGAAAAAGAATTCTCTTATTGGAAAATACTAATTTACATAAGAGTTAACTGAAGAGAGAAATATAATGAAGGAAGCGCATAGTTTGGTGATCGAACAACATTATGAAACAAAAAAGAGCAATCATGAAATACCAGAACCGCTTGGAAGAACAAAAAGGTATGAAAGTTGTTCTGCTTTTTTTATTTAGGAATGACGTTATGAATGACATAGTATGACTCACATGTTATTTTTACGGTCTAATTTTGAGCGTCTGTGAAATGTCAAAGGCAAAACAAGGAGCAGGTGCAGCAGTTTTGAGATTCGTCCGGGAAATTGTCGGTCCAAGTGGATCAGACTAATGTGTATGGTATACACATATATACAGACACACACACACATATATATATACATATATTGTGTATATTATATACATATATATATTATATATACGAGTATATATATGTGTGCGTTTTAATAGCGGAAAAATTCTCCTCTGTAGAAGCAGCTAATAGTGATATAATAGAATGCATATATAACATAAAATTTCCAGAAATTTATGAAATTTGAAAGATATTAAAAAGTGACAAGATTATCCAACTCACCATTAACTCTGGATTGGTCCTGCCTTTCGTTAATCTATTCGTAGTAAAATGTCAGCCATTTTGTTTTTGTTCTTCACAGTAAAATGTCAGATTGTTTTTATTTTATATTTAAAGGTAAAATGTCACCCTTTTTTGCTCCTTTTTTTGTAGAATCTTTATCTTGCATCTTCTGGAGTCGAGAAAATAAAATTATCTCCTTCTCAAGGCAGTTGACTGTTTACTATTTGCTAGTAGCTGTAATAGCTATTACTGTACAAGTAATTTGCAGTACGTGTTATTACCTATAAAGTAGAACAGTAACAGGAAATTAAAATCGTGTTTTAAGGATAATAGGTTTTCGTTTGCCATTCAGTTTGTTTATAATAATAATAATAATAATAATAATAATAATAATAATAATAATAATAATAATAATAATAAAATAATAATAATAATAATAATAATTAATAAGTTATCATCAGTTATCAAACAAGGGTTGTAGGAACCTATTAATACTTCTAAAACAGTAAAATGCTACAATAATAATAATAATAATAATAATAATATTGCTATCGCCAGTAATCAAAGAAGGGTTACAGTAACCTATCATGACTTCTAAAACCTCAAATATTACAGTTGACAAAATGATTGGTATTATTATTATTATTATTATTATTATTATTATTATTATTATTATATTAGTCGGAAAGAATAAACATTACAATAATAATCATTGTATTGATAGCGGATGACAGAATAATGTGCTACTGACCAAAATCTTCACTTAGAAGAAAAATTAGAAATCATATAATCCTATATAGCGTGCGAAGGTAATGTGTAGTTGGGTGGGTGGGGGTGGGAGGAAGAGGTTGAAGTTGGGGAGGTGGGATTATCCTCTTGTTGCGATCGACGTTGACCCAGGGAAAGAGGAGGAGGAGGAGGGGAGGGAGGAGAGGGTTAGAGAACGTGTTTTTTTTTGGGAGAGATGGGGTGGCTTAAATGAGGAAGGGGAGAAGGGAGTGGGAGGGAAGGTCAGGAGCAAGGGGATGGGTCCCCTCCCTCCTCTTCTTTGCTACAATACGTGGGGATGGAGAAAGGCAGGTGGTGACATGAGAGAATACGAGCGGGTGAGAGTGGATGGGTGGGGAGGAGGGAGGCGGAAGAGAGTACAGGGTGGTGGGAGGATGGGAAGTGGGAAGTTGGGGAGGAGGAGGAGGAGGAGGAGGAGGTCATGGAGTCAGGGAAGCGAAAATGATGACCGCAAGTTCTATATATGAGAGTCTATAGAGTCAAAGGAAGAAGAAAGGAGGAGGAGAAGATGTTGGGAAATGGATGTTGATGCAGTCTTTGAAGATGAAAATAATAGCTGTTAATCAGCTCCAGTGGTCCTGAATTAAATAAGATATACTTAACTTTTATAATGAGGACAGTAGTCATCAATTCTGAGTAGATTGACTGTTGCAAGTCAAATTACAAAACACATAGTGTGAAAGCAATATATGTATAGTAATAATAGTAGAAGCGAAGATATTTGTCTTTGTAACGGCACGTATAAGTCGCTGAGTTTTCTCGATTTTTCCATTAAAAGGAGAAAGTGCGTTTGGCAAGTTATATATATATATATATATATATAAACTTTATCAGTTACACAATTATCTGTGTATTAATAAATTATTAACAGGGACCTCACTGAAACTGGATGGTATCTAGCAGAGATATTTATTCAATAAAAAAGTTACAAGCTTCCTAGGACTAACAGGCCTCATTGTCATGTATCAATCAAATGGCCGGGCACATAGTCCAGTTGTATTTTATATATGTGAATTTAGCTGGAGCCTCTGTTCATGTGATTATCCTCCGTCACTCTTGTGTTGGCCCCCCTCTGACCTCGTGACATTCCTCTGTCCGTGGTTCTTTCCAGAGTAAATTTTCCATGTGGTTTCTTGTGTGTTTGCATTTCTTTTCTATTCTTACAGTATATGATTTTTCTCGACAGGCTGCCTTCAAACCATTTCGGTGTTGCCTGCCATTTCATTGATTGCACATGTTGTGAAGGCGTTCTACCACAATCAATCTGGCCAGTTTGTTTTGTGTTCCTGTACAAAAAATTCACACTTTCCAGTCTATGTTGTGTCTTTTTGCTAACAGTGCTTGGGGACTGCAAATTGATTATAGTATCTTATCTTTTGCAGCTGTTGTTTGGCTCATTCTTTTGCAGGATTTGCCGCTTTCTCCGAAGTAGCGCTCCTCACAGTCTAGATATGCTGCCATGTATATACCACCTCCCCTTTCTTTCTTCCCTTCTCTACCAACTTTTTGTTTCTATTTTATTCCTAATTGCATTTTTGTAACTATCTATCAGTCTGAAATCATCTAGCTCCTGTTGATGGGTGTCAGTGTTGTTGTCAGGACTGTAATTATTTGCTTCCATTTCTAATGGTCCTTTCAATACCCTCTCCCCAAAATAGTTTTATCTTGCCTGAACGTGCGCCTGTTCCCACCAATACTTTGGGCATTATCCTAATCGCCTAAAAACTCTCCTCAGGTTTCCAGGTTCATCCAAGAATTCAGGGACTGCAAACTTATAACCCCTGATGGCCAGCCCTCTGTTTCTTCCCTGTTTTAATATTACTCTTTCCTATGACTGGAACATAATGTGTTTATGAATTGGTGTGTCTTCCTATCAACTAAACTTTCCTCTTCCCCTTTAGTACATGTCCAAGAGAAGGATTTCTCCTTCCTTCTTCTCTTCTCCCTAATGTGAATATAAATTGTCTTTTATAACACTTCGTCTAAAAATATTTCCAGTATTTTCCTTGGCCTTTATACCTTTAATATGTACAATACTTATTTATCGACCTCTCTCTCTCTCTCTCTCTCTCTCTCTCTCTCTCTCTCTCTCTCTCTCTTTCTCTCTCTCTCTCTCTCTCTCTCTCTCTCTCTCTCTATATATATATATATATATATATATATATATATATATATATATATATATATATATATATATATATACATGTGTATATATATATGTGTGTGTGTGTGTGTGTGTGTGTGTGTAATCGAAGTCGTAGAAGGACAGGCATGTCGAAATCAGATGGTCTTTATTATGATTGCCGACGTTTCTGGACCACAAGTCCCATTTTCAAGGCTAAAAGAAAATATTTTACAAACATTAAATGGCTCAGAGAAAAACGAAAAAAAAATTACAATTGTCATAATATGATTAAAACTGATAAGTAGATTGAAATACAGAATAGAAGGCACATATACATCAAGAAGAAAAACAGTCGAGTGACAAAGAAGGTCACCTGTGGGTTCCAGGAACACTCGACAGGTATAGAGGCGTGGCAGAGGACTGGGGAGTTTAACGGCGGAACAATCTGTTTAATAAATATGATTCTGGAACCGTTAGAATTGGTCATTTAAGGCTCTATCCCAATATCTCAAAATCATCATATTCTATTTCATGTTTACATTTAGCATATGGTCACGTACAGTATGTTAGGGAATTCAGGGTTCGATAGTTTAACCTCTCTGTTCTGTTGCTAACTTGTGACGAGAATCTATTTCTCTCCTTCAGCAACCTCCGTGCGCAGCAAACATATGTCCCAGGTCATATCTGGGGCCAGTGAATCTGGCTGCATTGCCACCAGAGGTCATTAGTTGGTTTAGCTTTCTTTTGTACTCTGATAAGGGTGATCGCTAAATTGTTTTTTTGGTATGAGTTTTAAATTGATAGTCGGAATATGGCGAGTGAATCTGGACTGAACACTTTGTTTTAAAAACTTGTTAACGTTCCTAAAAAAATAGCTTGGTTGGGAAGCAGTTGTCGACTAAATACTTCAAGACACATTATTTCCTCACGAAAGAGATCCAGGTAGAAGTCAAAAGCACTATGTAATAGGGTGGATAATAATTTAACTTCAAATTAAGAAAACAATGGTTTAAAAGTTAGATCCTACACCCAAAATGTGTTTTTTTCTCAAAATCGTGGCATCAAAACAATCATTATTCCTAAAACTAAAACGTCTAAAAAGGATAGCGGGTTATTATTTTCATTCAGTGGTAAACTTTACATTTTGATGTATACCATTATCATATTCAAAAAGCTATCTGCATCGCCTCGGCTTGAAAAGCAAGACGGTATCATCAACATACCTTCAGTAGAACAGAGGTGACATGCCAGCGGACAGTTATCTAGTATGCGCTCCTCCAGGAAGCACATGAAGATATTGGCAAATATGGGACCGAGAGGAGATCCCATTGCTATACCACCGATTTGTTTATAAGATGTACAGGTTAAAATGAAGGCAGTGTACAGCACTGACAATTGTAACAATTTTTAGAATCCAACTTGTTAAAATTGATAAAAACGGTGTCATGGGTGATAAAAATCTTATCTAAAATAATCTGGAATGGTTTCTTTCCACAGGTACAATGATTCCACATCCAAGCCATCCATAAACAAATCAGGTCCTGACATAAAACTGTTTCCTTTAAAACTAATTGGGGGTTATCTAGGTTGTGGTTATTTGATGTTAGAGGAAAAGTAGAGGTACCAAGAAATTAGCCAATTTGTAATTCAGGGTGCCATACGAGATCACAATAGGTCTGATAGAGTACCAACCTTATGTATTTTGGAGACTGATACTCATCGTTGTTTATGGCATCATTATCTTTTAAATATTTCAGAAATCTATTAATGCGATCCTCAATCGTGAAGATCGTCGTAAAATCAGGACTTTCTGGTTTTAAAAATTTTGAAATGTCATTTAAAATGTTTTAAATTTTTCAATATATTCTCTTTTGTTTAGAATAACAGTACTATTGCCTTTGTCTGGTCTGCCAATATGCAGATCCTTCTTATTTGCCAGTTCCTTTAAAATGTTCAAATATTTTTTACTAAAGAGTGGTGTCTATTGCACTCTTAACGAATTAAAAGTCTTAAGGGCTAATACCTGCATTTGTGTACGAAGGCTCATAACATCGCTGTTGAAGTGCAGTTTTTGTTTATCTAGAGAAAAGCAATAATTCTAGGTGCCATAAAACTGATTATATGTGGGTTTATAGCAGGGGTGGGCAAAAAGCAAGACCAAACGAAAGTAGAAATTTCCTCCCTTTTTTGATAGAGAATATTTAGACTGATTGCAAACAGTTTTATTCTTAGTATTGAATTAACAAGAGAAATACCCAGTTTACCAAGTTTCCTATCGTTAATGCACTGGATAGTTGAAACATATTCAATTATACTTTTAATATACAAATATTTAAAGATAAAGGGAGTCAACAAATGATAACTTATTGATAACAGTATTATACAAGATATTTTCTTTATCAGTAAGTTTTTTTTATTTTATTTTAGAATTAATTTTCATGTCAAGGGGTTTCCTTGCAACGCCATGTCATAAAGATGGCTCTGGTGCAACGAAGACTTATAGAGCTTAAATTTAACAAAGTTGCCTACCCTGCTACAAACCCACATATAACCGGTATGAAATCCTCCTAGAGACTTGCTTTGTCAGGTGTGCTTGCTTTGCTAATTTTCATACATTTGAATAATGTTCATTTTCTGATGCGTGATCCTTGTCAGCAAAGGCCATAAACGACAAATTTACTGACGTACATTGTCTGCCTTGTCTGTTTCTCTCTCTGCCAACACAGAGAAGAATAGAGGTTGTTTGTTGAGTCCTCTTTATGGAAATGAGTGTATCTATCAGAATGCAGATAAAAAGGGGCTGGTTGAGGCCGTAGATATGAATTATTTGCATAGTAGTATAAGTTGCCTAAATAGAAATGGAAGGGTGAGAGATACGGAGATATCCAGCAGCGGTAAAATGTTTTGTAGGCCGGAAGCATTTGCTGGTTTGGGCACGAAAAAGATTGAAAGAGACTGATTGATGAAATTATTGATATTGTGCTCAGTATCATAATTAAGTTATGAAAATTGCGAACATTTGCGAAATTACAATGACTTATCATTTCTTTTTTTATCACATTAGATTCTAATATTGTCATAGTAGCTTTATATTGATGGAATATTAAGGTTTCACATTGCATAATAATAATAATAATAATAATAATAATAATAATAATAATAATAATAATAATAATAATAATAATAATAATAATAATAAATTTCGTTGATTACCTACAACTGCTAGTGTTATACGGCCTTGAGTCGAATTTGAATAATCAAAAAGTATTCAAACCATAAAAAAAAGTGTTTCAATCGAGAAATGTTCATCTCCAATCGCATTCCCATATCACAGGTTTATTTCAGAATTGTTTCGGGTGGCCTACCATTTGGATTCATGTATGCAGGGCATTTCCTCCCAAAATGCTGTGTCCACAAAGCAGATTAACAATACTTTAAAATCATTTGTGAATGAACTGGATAATCATCTGTAGCCCAGGATTTGCCTTAAACTTTCCTAAAGAAACTTTTTTTTATTTACAGCAAAGCCAAATTCCGATGATGAACAGGAACGCCGATAAGTGAAACGTTCTCTCGCCTCCCTCTCTCTCTCTCTCTCTCTCTCCAAATGTATCACTGATTCCTTTTTGCATGTTTTTATTCAATCCGGTGACAATACATCCTGCCATGATCAGTAGGTCGGTGACCTCTCCCAGAATCTCAGGATTTGTATGAAACTCTTCCGATTTTCACAACTTCGTTGACTCGGTAGAATCGGTCTTCTATATAACCCCTCCCTCCTCTTCCTTCCCCTTCCCCTTCCTTCTTCCCCATTCCTTCCCTCTTTGGCCCCTTCCCCTCGCCAAGCACATGGTCGAGTGTTAATTTAACTGCGTCCTCCCTCCCCTTCCCTCTTCCCTCCCCTTCTCCCACCCTTCCTCTCCCTCCCAAAGCACACGAAGAAGTGTGAATTTGGCTGTGTCCTCCCATCCCCTTCCCTTCCTCACCTCTCCCACTTTCCCTTCCAGAGCACAGGAACAAGTGATAATTTAGCTGTGTCCTCCCCTCTCCTTCCCTTTCCTCTCCTCCCCTCCCCTTACCTCTTCCTCCCCTTTCCCTACCCTCCTCCCCTCCCCATTCCGGAGCATGTGATCAAATGTTAATTTAGCTGTGTCCTCCTTTTCCCCTTCCCTCTTCTTCCATCCACCTCCAACCCCCTTTCCTCCTCCCCCCTCCCCCCCTTCCAGAGCATGCGATCAAGTGTTAATTTAGCTGTGCCTCAACCTCCTCTTCCTCTTCCACACACCTCCTCCACCTTCCCCTTCCTCTCCCTTCCCCATCGCCCTTCCCTCCTCCCCTTCCCACCCATTCCCTTCCCACTTCCTCTCCTCTCCTCCCCTTCCCACTCTCCCCTCCCCCTTCCTCACATCCAACTCCCTTCGCCCCTCCCCCCTTCCCATCCAAATCCCACTTCCCTCACCCCGTCTCCTCCACCTTCCCATCCCTCTTCCCCTTCCCTCTTCCATCCCACCCCTTCCTACTTCTCCCCTCCCCTTCCCACTCCCATCCCCCTCCCCTTCTCCCTTCTCCCTCACCTTTCCTCTCCTACCCTTTCTTCCTCCTTTCCCTCCTCCTCCTTCCTCCTCCCATCCCCTCTCCTCACCTTCCATCTTCTCTCCCCCCCCCTCTCCTTCCTCCCCTCCTTCCCTCTTCCCACCTCCTCCTCTTCTCGAAGTGCACATTTTGGT
Source organism: Macrobrachium rosenbergii (assembly GCF_040412425.1). Classification (NCBI taxonomy): domain Eukaryota; kingdom Metazoa; phylum Arthropoda; class Malacostraca; order Decapoda; family Palaemonidae; genus Macrobrachium; species Macrobrachium rosenbergii. The sequence continues at coordinate 28,633,881 of NC_089766.1, read as the reverse complement.
CGGAGACGTATTCGTTCTTGGTCTGAATAATCAACCTGATTTCACGCGTATAACATAGCGAATGAATTATAGCTAGAAGTGTTCATGAACTGTCGTTGATAAGATTAAAGTCAGAATAGCACGATAAAGCGTCGACTAAAGGTTTTTTCGACTGAAATATTATAAAATCAGAAAATCGGCAACACCAACAGCAGCAACAGTGGCAGACGCTGGAGAAATTTAGCCTGCCTGGCGGATTTTCCAATATGATGAACTGACAAGCAGGGGAGCTGGGGTTTCTTATCGTTGAGATCAATAACAACTCCAATCAAAAGATGCAAAACATACACAGACATAGCGAAAGGATATGATCCTTCAAGCTGAACAAGTCAGCAGAAAACATCATGAAAATAATTGAAGGAATACCAAGGAAAGTCCAAGTGATCAAGAAACTTATAAAGGAAATCTACATCAATCAACACATCCCAACAAAGAAAGTGAACAAGGTGAATTAGTTAATATACTGATTGATGCCATAGGAAAAAGAATGCCTAAAGCATGCAATCTATGTAAGTGTGGTATAGCATTGCAAACCATAAAACCTGATAAGAAAATGCAGTGCATGCCATGTTCCAACTCATCCTACATGCGCTGAAGTACAGCAAAATAAAAAAAAAAGACACGAAAGTATTTTGCTCAACATGTCTAATATGGATAGACAATGTTATTAAGTCAAGATTTAATGTACAGATAGTTGAGGATGATGAAACTGAGGATGAGAAGAAAAGGAAAACGAAATAGAAGAAAAAAATAAGACTGAAGAGATAGAAACAGTAATGAAAACAAAGAGCAGGATAAGAGTATGGATGCAAAGAAACTCATAGACTCTACATATGTGGCAATACAACAGCATACATAGAAATAAACTATGAAATGGCAACAAAAAAAAATCCCAAAGAGGCTGTACCCTGATATACAGATTGAAGGAAAGAGCAAGAAAAAAAAAAAGAAAGACATAGTCTTCACTCTTTTTGAAAAGAGTAAATTGCAGATTCAGTGAAAGATGTCACTACAAACATCCCAAGATATGTCACAACTATGAAATTTATGGCAAATGTCCATATCTAGATGCTATGAGGTTGAATGCAGCGATCTACATCCAAAAGTATGTCGAATCTGAAAGAAGGAAAAGGTTACAAATTCAAAAAAAATGCAGATCCATGCATCCTGTTGCCATGAAGAACGAAAATCAAAAGCAAATACACATAAAAATCAAAGTAAAATGAAACAAACAAAGGAAAGAATAATGAGTATGTGATGAAGGAAAAAAGCAAGCTGGCACCACGTTGTGAAATGTCAGCACCACGATATGAGGCATCAGCACCCAGGTACAGTGCAACAAAGCAATGTATCTACGATGCAAATGGATGGTGCAGATATGGAGATAGGTGCAGATACAAACACAAAATGAATAATTATGAAGATGGAAAATCAACTATTTTGGAAAAGTTGGATTTTTAATGTCCTAAGTTATGGAAATGTAGAAAAGAACAACATATCAGAGCAGGAAAGAGACATGGGAAAATCCTTATTATTACCCATATTAGATAATGGGGATAAAACGCAAACTATCATAGTGATGAATGCACAGGGTTTAGTTTCGACTAACTCAAAAAGAAAAATAGAGTTCTTAGAAGAACTAACCCAAACTGAAAAATAGATATAATGAATATAAGTGAAACCTGGTACTCACAAGAGACTGGTAATGATGATCAGATAAAGAGTTTCAAGCTTATAGATCAGATAGAAAAATAGGAATCAGGGGGAACCATGACATATGGGGGAGACGTAAATCAAGGAAAAATCTGAGAAATATAGTAACACAGAATGTGAATTAATAGCAGTAGATTTTGAATCTGAAAACTAGTAAACATTTTAATATACAGACCCCTGAATACTAAAGAGTTTGACTTACTAATTGACAAATTGGATGATATATGTAGAAATCATAAAGACTGGACTGTACTCTATCCGAGACTTTAACTTTCCTTTCATAGAATGGAAAGAACGAATAGGAGACTGTGGTTGTATTTATACATATAAAAAGGAGAGTAATAGTAGCGCAGAAGATAAGAAGCAATTTGAAAAGCTATTAGATATGCTACTAGAACATAACATTCAGCAAATAAATCATCTACCAACAAGGAAGGATGATATTTTAGACCTAGTATTTGTGAACGAGGTGAACTATGTTAAAGAAATAATAGTGTATAATACGAGTATTTCAGACCATAATGTCATAGAATTAACAGTCCTTTCCAAAGCACATGAAAACAGAGATAAGCAAGAGAAAAAAAATGGGAAGGATGTGGAAAATACAATTTCTATAGTAAAATATAAATTGGTCAAAAATAAATGAAAAATTAAACAAAGACTGGGGAAACATATTCGTAAGTGATAATATACGGGTAAATACAGATATATTATATAAAATATTAGAGGAAATAGTGGAAAATATATACCGAAGAAAAAAGTAAACATCAGTCACTCATACCAAGAGACAGAAGGATCTTGTTCCAGAAAATCAAAAAGTGGAAAAAGGTCTTGCAAAGAAAAGAATGCGTGGAAAGTGATGGAGCTAAAAAGTAAGATAGAAAATGCAGAACAAAAGATTATACAGTCAAAAAAAAAGAAAATCAGGACCTTAAAGAAAGGACCCTACAAAATATCAAACAAAACCCTAAAATTTTTACTCATTTGCAAAAAGATGAATAAAATAAGAGTAGAAATAAGCCCTCTAAGAATTGAAGGGTGATTAACAAATGAAAAAAAGGAAATATGTAACATATTAGCAGATAGATATAGGAGTGAATTCCCGCCTAGAATTGATAATGAAGATAATGATACAGAAATAAGAGATGAAAATAGTGAATATTTATCGGACATAGATATTACTGAAGCCGATATTGTGCAGGCTATTAATGAGATTAAAAATGGATCAGCAGCAGGACCTGATGGTGTTCTTGCCATTTTGTTAAAGAAAGTGGTTCATTCAATCGCAAAGCCGCTCGCAATATTATTAAGACAAAGTATAGATACAGGCAAGATTTATAATGAGCATAAATTAGCGTATATTACCCCAACTTTCAAAGGTGGATCAAGACTAGGCCTGTGAGTCTGACATCTCATATTATGAAAGTTTACGAAAGGGTAATGAAAAAATATATAATGAAACATTTAATGAAAAATAGTTTGTTTAATATAGGACAACATGGTTTTGTATCCGGAAGAAGTACACAAACCCAACTAACAGTTGGGTTTGTGTACTTCATGAAAGCATATATAAAAATATGATAAACGAAAAAGATACAGATGTGGTTTACCTAGACTTTGCAAAAGCTTTTGAGAAGGTAGACCATAATATATTAGCGAAAAAAATGAGAAAACATAACATTGTGGATAAAGTAGGAAGATGGTTAAAAGAATTTTTGCAAAACAGAAAACAGATAGTGATTGCTAATGATGAGAAATCGGATGAAGCTACGGTAATATCTGGTGTGCCACAAGGTACGGTGTTAGCTGCATTGCTGTTTGTGATTATGATTGCAGACATAGACAGTAATGTTAAGGACTCGGTAGTGAGAAGTTTCGCTGATGACACAAGAATAAGTAGAGAGATTAATTGTGATGAAGATAGGAACTCGCTACAAAGAGACCTAAACAATATATATAAATGGGCAGATGTAAATAGGATGGTATTTAACTCTGATGAATTTGAATCAATAAACTATGGTCATAAAGAAGGAAAGCTATATGCTTATAAAGGACCTAATAATGAGACAATCACAAATAAGGAAGCAGTTAAAGACCTTGGTGTGATGTTGAATAGGAATATGTTATGCAATGACCAAATAACAATAATATTGGCAAAATGCAAAGCAAAAATGGGAATGTTGTTCCGGCACTTCAAAACAAGAAAAGCTGAACACATGATTATGCTTTATAAAACGTTGTACGTAGTCCACTTGAATATTGCAATGTAATATGGTAACTCACTACCAAAAGGATATTGCACAAATAGAGAGTGTACAAAGGTCCTTTACAGCTAGAATAGAAGAAGTTAAGGACCTTGACTACTGGGAAAGACTACAATTCTTAAATCTATGTAGTCTTGAAAGGAAAAGAGAACGCTACATGATTATCCAGGCATGGAAACAGTTAGAAGGAACTACTGAAAACATCATGGAGCTAAAAATATCAGAAAGAGCAAGCAGAGGTAGATTAATAGTGCCCAAAACTATACCGGGAAAACTAAGGAAAGCACACAGGACATTAATCCACCACGCACCAGCATCGATAATGTAGCGTCTATTCAATGCGCTACCAGCTCATCTGAGTAACATATCAGGAGTGAGCGTAGATGTGTTTAAGAATAAGCTCGAAAAATATCTAAGATGTATCCCAGACCTCCAAGACTGGAAGATGTAAAATATACTGGAAGATGCATTAGCAATTCTCTGTAGACATCAGAGGTGCCTCACACTGATGGACCTGGGGCAACCTGAACTCTATAACTGTAAGGTCTGTTAGGTCATCCCCTCCCCCTTCCCCTTCCCCTTCTCCTCTACCTTCCCCCCCTCCCATTTTCCATTTCACTCACCTGCCTACTCCCCTCCCTTCCTTTACATCTCCTTCCCCTCCAACTTCCCTACCCATCCCAGTAAACGGACATCAATATCTAAACTATAATCATAAATCGATTACAATTTCTGTAAAATAACTCAAATGTATAAAATTAAAAATAAATATATAAAGACTTTTTTTTAAACATGCTTTTATTAAATCGGACTAAAAAATAAAAAGAATAACTTTTTGAGACACACCAGGATTTTCTTACAATTAATCATGTCTACAAAAATAAAAGCGTGGGTCCCAAACATGGAAGGATATGCTATAAGAAAATAAACAAATTTTTTTTTTTTTCTCTCATTTTATTTCCTTTCATTTTTTGGCGGTCACGCTCCTATTTCTGTAGACATGATTAATTGTAAGAAAATCCTGGTGTCTCTCATTTTTTTTTTTTTTTACTTTTTATTGCACTTTAATAAAATCATTTTAAAATAAAAGTATGTTTTATATGTTTCTCTTCAACCCTCGCTCGGTCTGTACATCAGACGCTACAGATGCCGTCCAGCAATGTTACATGCTTCTTTCTAGTCTCTCTCTCTCTCTCTCTCTCTCTCTCTCTCTCTCTCTCTCTCTCTCTCTCTGGTGTTTCGTATATTATTATGATTATTTTTTCAATATTACACAACGATTCCATGACTAATATGCTTATCAACGATTATGTAACAAATATCTAGATCATTTAAGCTTTCAGTACAAGTAAAAATAAATGTATTCTGATTTTTTGTTCGAAAAAAATATTCGCACCGTCAGTCTTATATAAATATTGTCCAAGTCATTTCAGTCAGAAGAGTACAAATCTGCGGCAAGCTACAAAATATTAGCAACAAATAAAAAAGTCACATCACATGAGTTAGGCCAGCTCGCACTTCCAGGATGGATACACCGGAAGTTTATGAGTGATAAAAGTCAGATGTAAGAACTCCCCTGGTTGAGAGATTTAGGTGACAAGGATCGACAACACCACTACTTTTTGAGATTTATAACCGCACAGAATGTCTATTTCACACTTCTGGAAAAAGAGTATGAAGTGTTGTAGTTTCTTTTAAGTGACGCTGGTCGCTTGCTACCTGGCAATGTTTTTTCGAGAAATAGAAAGGCAGACAGATTTTAAAAAAGATGTAAAATTACATGTGATCAACTACGACTGCAATATCTGAATACTCACACGAAACTCCAGATTTTAAATCCACAAAAACTGTTGCAGGAGGTGTTGGTTCGGAATGTTCCTGCCTTATGATAGCACGGACCCTTCCCCAAGGCAGCCCACAAAAGAGGTTAGGTTTTGAAGGTAATAACGGGGATTGCGTCAAGTAGATTTAGTCGAATCAATTATTTTAAGCATTTGCTCTTCCTTTACTTGTAAGTAACTTAAACGGGACTTAAGAAATTATTAGATATATGGACATGCTGGTACAGCCAATATTACTAAATACGTATAATTTGCTATGACAATTATGTCAATGCCAGTGTATCGGAATAAATCCATATATTATGACCAACGTATGTTGGAATATTTCGGTTCCGAAAAAATGTTTACTCCATTTCCTTCATAAATGATTTATGGTAGTTTATTCAAAGGAAAATTCAACAATTTTATATCAGAAATTCGTTTTACCCCAAAATCGCTAAATGTTCAGTTTCTCAAAAGTCATTATTTTGACAAAAATCAATAGCTTTTTAAACGACGTTTGAAATTCAGTAAGGAGAGAATGGGACCTGTGACTACATATTATGATTATTACAGTACGAATGAGTGTAAGTTTATTTTCTTCACAAAGTATCTACAACTTGATTTGTGTGTTTTGTTGGTAATATTTTATCATAATTTATAACTCTTTGTTCAGTCAATTATACGGTAGACCGATTAAATGGTAATGATAACCTTTAAGGTTTCCTCTCCAACCCTAAAATCATCAAAAATAATAATTGCAGTTTAAGAATCCGTCAATTTTTCGAATTTTTTAAAGTTCAAAAGAAGCAGGACGATGAATTTTTCTGATAATCTTGGTGGTGGTGGCATATATATGTATTTCGAATTAAATCAGGTGATTGTAAGAGAAAGAAACTCTCCTTGAAAGGAAATTTTGGGCATCTGAATCAAAAGAGAGGATGCCAAGTAAACAACTACAAACAGGATGAAAAGAAGAAAAATACAGGTTTATGATTTGATGTCATGGATGTTCCTTAAGCAAGAAATGAGTAAGAAGGACTGGCGGAATTACAAGGCAGAAGAGAATCAAGTTATCATATGTAAAACAAGATAGTGAATTGATTCAATAAAGAGAGATTAGGAAAAAAACTACTAGGAAAACTATTCCCTTTGATTTATCTCATTCTTTTTATTTTTGTGATATGTTCCAGAAAAAAAAAAAAAAAAAAATATATATATATATATATATTATATATATATATATATATATATATATATATATATATATATATATATATATATATATATATATATATATATATATATATATATATCAGATGAAATCAGCTATTTCATCAGCCGATCTTCAAAAGTATCGTTTGTTAGGCTATATAACGAGTCAAGTATTTATACTGACAGAAAGCTTCAGAGCTCTACGTTCATCTTATTCAAATATATGTAACCTGTTAAGTTAACACAAGACTCCGTCTGTTAATATAAAAGAACGACTAGGTGATTATTCAGAAATGTGAAATTAAAAATAGTTTATTGATTAACTCTGTCTGTGCGCTTATCAAAGCCAGTGTTGGAGTCTTTAGGTTCTCTTAATACCTCCTGGAAGGAGCTTGGTTTTTGGTTTGTTTCTTTGTCCGTCTAGCTGTTAGCACCAAAAAATAGTCTTGATTTGCAAGAAAATCTTACACGGCTGGGCCTTTTCACTCTGAACAAGCGATTGAATTTTATAAGATATAAGAACTCTGCTTGTGGAGGGTTGGACTGCTCACCTTCAGCGAAGGTTTGTTTTCTTAGAAAGCTGTTACCTAAATACATTACATTGGTTGTATAGTTTGTTTTATATTTAAAGTAGATATATTTTTAAAAATCTATATTCCATTTACAAATTTCTATAGTGCTTAATGTTCATAACACCCACCTCTTCTTTGTGTTTCTTAAGATTATCCTTACCAGAAAGAAAATAACGTTCCCTTTTCATAAATATATTTTTTATCGGCCAAAAGTTCCCGTCCACAAGAGATTAAAAAAATACAGATAATATTTTATCATTGTATTCAAAAGGTTAAATCCCATTTTCGCCATACTATATATTTCCCCTAATGACGCCAGAAAGCCTGTCACTCAGGGATATAATTTCAAGATATTTTCGATTTTTAACTCTATTTCTGTGTGATTCATTACTTTAGCATACATGACAAAGCAGTTATTTCCAGTAATTCTGTAATGTCTTATTCTTTTAATGATCTACACATGCAATAAATTTGCTTTCTTACTTTGAACCCTCAACCGAAAATATTTATATTAAACAGAATTATGACAAATACATATAAACTTACAAACATGAGTATATGTAGATTTCCTTTGTATTATACTGATGGGAGTTATGAACATACTGCATTTTAATTACGTCTTTCATTTAACTGGATAAAAAAATCCCATAATACCAAGCAAAACTTCCTATTATCTAAAAACAAACCATATTTCAGTAATGTCATAATTGTTTTAAAATAGAGTGTAGATAGATAGATAGATAGATATAAGAGAGGATTTTCGTCTTATATAAACCCAGAAAATCATCTCTTTTAAATCCCTCTAATAACTTTAAAACTCCTAGGAAAGACAAAATGAAATCCTGGCTTTTCGTCATTCTCTTTCATTAGTGTTGGATTAAACATCGTTCAAAAATTAAAGGGCCTGATGTCTTTTTGGTATCGCATCGACTAGAATCAAGAATTGTTAACTTCTTTGTCTGATCAAAGGAATACATGAAGAGCCATTTCGGTTTTTATTAAGTGAAACTTTAAAATAGATTTTGCATCATTCTTTCTAAGTAATAGGTAGCTAGAAAGTAACTGCTGAACAAAGAAAAGATTTTTATATTTATTCATGCCATCGCTCTTCCTACTAGAATGACGACCCTTTTTTTATGTGAACCACGTAAACAAAACATAATGAAAACCATTCGCTTTTACATATAAAAATACTTGCTTCGTCACTCAACTTCCATGTAGTATATTCATGAAGTAAGAATCAGATTCCATCTACGAAAAGGTTATTGTGAAGTTGATTGGAGAAATTATCGATAAATTCCAGTCATTTTTCTGTTTTTATTATAGTGAACGGAATTTTGAAGTTTTATCTATCAAATGAGAGCAGAACTCACCAAATACACTAATCTATGCTGTACCCCCACCATTAGTTATAAATGTGTTTACTTTACAAAAATATCTCTCTTTTATTCAACAGCTGAGAATAATTAAAGTTTCTTTTTTCGTCTGCTTTTTCAAAAGGACACTTTAAGTAAATCCAAACATTTCATCGCATGAAAACTATCCGGATGAATAGAGTTCTGATTTTCGTTATCCTTGTCTTATTTAGAAAATCACCGCTTACTTTCCTGTAGTCTTACTGATTATATTTTTGAAAAATAGTCGTCATTCTGCAACATTCTCCAGCCCTACAAATTAGATTGAGATATCTGATTAGTTAAACTTTAATCATGAAATTAGATTGAGATATCTGATTAGTTAAACTTTAATCATGAAATTAAAGTAATTAAAATGTCCTTGTTTAGCAGCCTGATTTTGTTCAACAAATCGACGTTTGTTCTGTGCCTTATTTTGCCCTAAAAAGTATGTTTTTGTTTATTATATCATTTTCAGAAGTGGAATGAAGAACTATCTTTTTCTGCGCCTTACTTGATTTCAGACTAGTTTAAAGATCTCTAATGATCAGCAGAGACCAAGGATATGTGTATAATACACTTGTAGATAATGTTCAAGAAACTGAATATGCCTAAGTATGAATCGTACTCATAGCCACTACCTGCCTATAAAAGATCTGGGTGACCAAGCCAATGGCTACTGATGGCTTTGCAGATAGAACTACAATCCCCTAAACCCACAAAACCCAAGCTCACAGGAACACTAATCTGTCAAGGAACTGAGTGGGGTTGGAACTTGGGTCCAGCGCACTGGGAAATCTCTGACAGTAACACAGAGCAACCATAGCCTTTTTAATGCTTTCATTATTTCCCGTTTAATAAGAAAGTCTGTAAAATAGATGGTATCCAATCACTTCATATCAGTTCGGTGATAAATCTTGCTTTATCCCTTTTCCTGTTCGATTTACCAGAAAAAGGGGGAAAAAATACATCCTGAAGGTTGATATAGAAATCTATATGTGTATTCATTAGGCAGTGTCTAGATTCTTGGAGGTAGCATGCTTATCAATGCACCTCACTCGCCTTTCGATATTGCTGGGCCTAACCATTTGTTGGAATGTCCAAGTCCGAAGCCAAGTTCTGTTGTTATTTTCAGAACAAATACTGTGGAGTTAGATCTAGGCTTTGAGACTAACTGGATTAATCAAATTACCAGATCCGCTGAGTTCAGTTTTAGGGGTGAGTCTTTGAACAATAACTGAGTGAGAATTCGATATTATTATAGATTTGCCTTTGCAGAGGTCTATGTGACAAGGTTTAAATTTTTTTTTTTTTAAATAATACTAGATTTTATATATTGACATGAAAAAAGTATATATATATATATATATATATATATATATATATATATATATATATATATATATATATATATATATATATATATATATATATATATATATATATATATATATATATATATATATATAATATATATATATATATATATATATATATATATATATATATATATATATATATATATATATATATATATATATATATATATATATATATATATATATATATATATATATATATATATATATATATATATATATATATATATATATATATATATATATATATATATATATATATATATATATATATATATATATATATATATATATATATATATATATATATATATATATATATATATATATATATATCTATATATATAATATATATATATATATATATATATATATATATATATATATATATATATATATATATATATATATATATATATATATATATATATATATATATATATATATATATATATATATATATATATATATATATATATATATATATATTTATATATATATATATATACATGACTTATATATATTTATGTATATATATATATATATATATATATATATATATATATATATATATATATATATATATATATATATATATATATATATATATATATATATATATATATATATATATATATATATATATATATATATAAATATATATATATATATATATATATATATATATATATATATATATATATATATATATATATAGGTATATATATATATATATATATATATATATATATATATATATATATATATATATACATATATATATATATATATATATATATATATATATATATATATATATATATATATATATATATATATATATATATATATATATATATATATATACATACATGTAATTGTAATAACCACAATGCCTCTTAACTTCTGGAATTCTTCACGATTTTTTGGATACGGTTGTCAGTGAAGCCTTAAAATCCAATTGCAAGAAATATGAAGATATTTTGATGTACAGTAGCGGAAATGAATTAAAGGTTCCATAATCACAATCACAACTAGGGCACGTTGCCTACCTGACCACGAGAAGGATAAAAGTTTATTGCCTCTCATACATACATATACCTGTCGTTTTCAGATATATATAGTAGAACTGGAATAGACTTTTTAGGCTGAAATATATATGTAGAATCTATTGGTCACTTTTTACCATCTCTACTATATATATCTGTACCCCTTGCAGTCGAGGGGGCATCCCACTATATTGATGTGGATGTGGGATAGTCAGTGGTGTGTTGTGTGGAACTCTCCTATCGCACTCTCTAGGAGTCTTGTGATTTTTGATGTCAAGTTTTTTATGCCCTTTTTCATTCCCCACTAGATGTACCGCTCTGCCATGATTCGGGAGGTTGACCAGCCTGATGGGTGGGACAGGTTGTGGGCGAATGGGGAGGTTTTTCCTCTGAGGCCTTCTGGCAGGTAGGGGTGAGGGCATTGGCGATGGCTGTTTCTCCACTGTTGATTGACAGGTCACTCCATGTAAGGGCACGGTTGTCCTACCATAGTCACTCTAGGTCCACATCGTATCTTTGTGCTTCTGTTATTTTGGGATAGGCTATCCCAAGCTGGATGGTGTTGGTGCAGTTTCTTGATAGTGCGTCTGCCACGGTGTTTGCTGCTCCCTTCAAGTATTTGATGGTGCAGGAGTGTTCTGCTATTGCTGACAGGTGCCACTGTTGCTGTGCTGACCATGAGTTTGCTGACTTTGTGAAGGCATACACCGAAGGTTGATGGCCTGTTTACACACCAAACTGTTATCCCTCGAGCATGTGGTGGAAGAGGCAGACAAGTTTGTAGACTGCTAGAAGCTCTCTGTCGAAAGCTGAGTTTTTCTTTCCCGCTGTCATTAGCTTATTGCTGAAGAACGCCAGCGGATGATGACAATCATCTGTGTACTGCTCTAGTACGGCTTTAGTTAAATGTTTAGGTGCCAAGATGGGTGATGACTACAGGCTTCTCTATATCTTCCTTCACTACTGGAACTTTGAAGTATCCCTTCAACAGGTCCATTTTGGTGAAGATCTTTGCTGCATTCATCTGGTTGGTTATGTCTGCTATGCTCAGCAACAGGCATCTATCTGGCTTCATTTTAACGTTTAGTCACCGGTATTCTCCACATGGGCGCCATGATATACAAGGCATGGTTGAACTATGGTACATATGGCTGAAATGCTGACATTCAGATACATTTAACATGACAATAATATGAATGGAGATATATGCACAAAAGATGCTTGGCATTTGCTGTTTCTTGTGTCCATATGTTTTTGCACAGAGATGTTGTTGTGGGGAGATTAGCAAGCCAGGTGAGATGATGGTGTGGGGTCCACTTGGGACCCTGCAGTATAACTACATTATCACATTAGTTTTACATTCTACTTCTGGTTCTTATATTACAATAAAACAAAAAAATTTGTTTGTCTGTGGTATTTGTGAGGGCTTGTTCTGGAGGTGACCTTGACCCTGAATCCTGTCCTTGGGGTGGTATGTTTAGCGTAGGCTTTTTTGTTGTTATACACACAGCGTCTGTTATTGTCATGTCCTGATGTGTATTGCATTTGTATTGTATTCTGGTGTTGTCTATCAGTTCTTGTAACGATGGTTTCCTGTCGTATTTGTCTGTGTAGTGTTGGAAGATGGCTCCGTGTTTCTCTGCGCCATTAAACCACCATCTAAATGTAGCTGATGTCCTACCATTGTAGCTTTTACTGGAAGGTCTGCATTCCTCCTTATAGAAAATAAATTCATAAACCACATTGGTAGTCATTGCTTGTGGGTCCACAGGTGTTGTTTTTCATTACAAAAAATGCCAGTAGGTTGGGCTTGCAGGGGGCTCGTAGCTTAATTCCCTTCTTCATAATTTTCTTGATGATGTTGCTTGTTGTTGTTACCTTCGTTGTTAAAATCAATCTGGTATTATATTGTTACCTGTTGCCCTATCTCATTGTTATGTTGTTCTGTTTCGTCGTTTTGTTGGTTGAAACTGTCAAAAAACTGTCGTATTTCTGATTTTATTATTTTATCTTGAAAGCCATTGTTTCTGAGCAGCTGTTGTATTCTATCCAGCTCTGCATGTGTTGCTTTCCATGTGGTGCAGTAGGTGAAGGCCTGACACACATATGGTGTTACTACTGACCGTTTATATGCTTCAGGGCACTCCTCTCTCCCATGAAGGCAACGCCCGACGTTAGTTTCCTTTGTTTATACCTCCATGTCATATTTTCTTGTCCTTGTGTTTACAAATACGTCTAAGAATGGTAGTTTTTGGGCTAGTTGTGTCCTGTGGTGAAATTCAGCATGGATTTTTCTGTAAAGATGTCTCTCAGTGTCTGTGCATCTTGTTTCTTGTATATTTCAATGAAAATGTCGTAAATGTACTGTATCTTGCACAGATTTCATGTTTTTCATGGCTACTGAACACGGTGTCCTCTTAATTGACAATGTATGTGTTCTTTATCAGAATGCCAAGGAAGAACTTATAGCTACACCATCTACTTGGCAGAATAGTTCGCCTTTGTGGGAGTAAAATTATGCTTCTTTTGTGTATGCTTGAGCATGCTCCTTATGGTCTATTCTTGGATTTGTGGCTGGGTTGTTGTGAATGGTACACGTGATTAAGGGTTATGTTTATGGTGTTATCTACTTGCACGTAGTATACAAGCTTTCTATGTCCAGTGATGCGATTTCTTTCCTTGGTTTTTAGTTTTCAAGATGTCTATGCATTCCTTGCTAATTACAGTGTGTATTTCATTGGTATGTATGGGATGATTAAGTCGTTCAGAGTCTTGGCTATTTTGTGGGTGGGGAATGTGAGCTGGGATATGATCAGTCAGAGTAGGTTACTGTTTTTGTGAGTTTAAACTGTGCCGTAACAATATCGAGGGCGTAAGTTTCCCACGATGTTCGGGAAAATGTCGTTATGGCACCAATTGTTGGTCTCCTCTGCTAGTCGTGCTATTTTCGTCTTTAATTGGTCTGTAGGGTCTTTGTTGATTTTAATGAATTTTGCTGTGCCGTTTAAAATGCTGTTCATCTTCTCTTCGTATTCTTGTTTGTACATTAACACATACACCTTTGTTTTGTCACCTTTGCGTATAATTGTGTCTTTATTGTTTTTAGGCTCCTTGATAACTTGCTTTAAACTCATTGATATTTTACTCTGGTTGTATCCTCTTGTTTTGTTAGCCTTTCCAAGTAGCCCTTCAATGCATCCATCTTCCGTGTTGATCTTGCCCTCGTATTCCATTTGTTGCAAGTGGTCTATCAGTTTTTCTGTTTGTTCTTTTTCCTTCCTACTTGTTTGTTCTTCCGATGTAATGGCAGTTTAATCCGTAATTCAGGAGTTCTTTTTGGTCATCAGTAAGCACTACTTTAGTCAGATGGACGTAACATTCTTTGGTCGTTCATTCCTTACTCTCCCACCATATAAATTGTTTAGTTCTTCGAATGTACAGTATCTAATGTTGCCCCATGTCGTCTTGCCTCCCTCCTTATGGAGTTCTCCCTATGCTTCTATAAGGAAACAATTAAAATAATATTAGTCAAAATTGCATTTAGACGCCTAACTTACTGGGTAAATTGAATGAATAAGAAGGACAGTGACATATATGTAATTTTTTTTATATGAGTAGCATTTGTTCCGGTTGAATAAAGTTCATATCCTGCGTGTTATTAACCATGATTGTGTGTTGCAAGCATTTAATGTTCAGCTTCAGCCAAATTTCATTTTCCATTTAATTACCTTTTGATATACATTTCTGACGGGGCTGTTTTATTTCCATGATCTAGGATTTTCTAAAAGTATCGGCAGCCAGTAAGTTTCATCTTGATTCCGTTCTCGGTAGAAAATTCAGTAAAGATTTTTCATTGTATTATGGTAATCTTTGAGTAAATCAGTTATTCCCACCCAGAGACTGTTCTACAGGCCAACAGTGTGAGGAATAAAGGACCTCTGGGACTGAGAAGCCCTACAGAAAGGCACATTTACTGCGTATTGGCACTGATGCTTTGCAAATCTAGTTGCTCTAGGCAGGAAAAGTGGATCAGGATTCACTTGAGAATGTGAAAGATCTCGGTAGATAAAAAGAAAATGCTCTCCGTCCCTTCGTTCATTTCAGCAGGCGAGTGGTGTAAGAGTTAAATATAAACAAATAAAAAGAAGAAGTGATTAGTGAAGCAAAATGGGAATGACCAAAGCCCTGCAGAGAGCAAAATATACATCCATTGCATTCATACTCTTGATATATGGCAATATCCCAATACATGATGCCTCATTAAGAAATGTTACGTTTGGAGCTCAGGTCATAAAAATAGTGGCAATATATTACCTGGTCATATATTTTAATGTGATTAATTAATCAGAAAGAGGTATTGAGAGCGTTGAAACCTTCCATAACACCAGTCGTTTTGATTAAACACCCGGCCGTTTTGACAAAATATAAAGGTGAGTGATATGAGCTAATGGACCTTGAAATTAATTCTTTTATTGAGACTAAAAATAGTTCCTCAGTAAATATTATTGTTTTCTTTTTATTAATATTGTTCTCATTGGAAGTGTTGCTACTGCTGCAATAATAATAATAATAATAATAATAATAATAATAATAATAATAATAATAATAATAATAATAAGAAGAAGAAGAAGAAGAAGAAGAAGAAGAAGAAGAAGAAGAAGAAGAAGAAGAAGAAGAAGAAGAAGAAGGATATGGGACTTGCCAGTGGAAAATGTACCTATAATCATAGGAACACTACGCACGATCCCAAGATCCATGAAAAGGAATCTGGAAAAACTAGATGTCGAAAGATCCCCAGGACTCATGCAGATGAGTGTGCTACCTATAAATACAAAATAAAAGCGCACATAATCAGAAAAGTGATGGACTCTAAGGAGGCAGGATGTATGTAACCCGGAACCCCACACTATAAAAGTATCCATCGAATAGATGACTGAATAGACCCCCACCCCACAAAAAATGAATAATAATAATAATAATAATAATAATAATAATAATAATAAAAAAAAATAATAATAATAAAAAATAATAATAATAATAAGTTTAAACACAGAGAATACCTAAATATTTTAAAAACAAGCAGGCAAACAAAGTTTACAACGGAAACAGGTCCAGAAAATAAACTGACTTTCAAAGGTGTCTTTCAAAAAAAAAAAAAAACTAGCTATTTCCAATTATCGGAGGCCGTCTATGAATGATATATAAAATTAAAATTGCCTTTTTAATTTTCACGTAAAACCCTTTTTCTTTTATCCAGGTGTTTGATTTTTCACAAGAAAAAAACTGTTTTAAAGACCTATTTTTTTACTCTTTCTTAAATAAGCAATTTATAGTTTATCATAAAATATTCATAAATAAATCAATACCAAGGAAAACTCAGGTACCAAGTAAACTATACTGTTATACGAAAATTGGCCTTTTAAAAATTAGGCAACGGAAGTTTCCAAAGGCCTCGCAAAAAATAAATATGAAAAAATGTTTGTTACAGTAATAACCTTACTGGACACTGGATTAGGCCAAAAGTCTGCTGCCGTTTCTGTTTACTTGTTCCTAAAGTAGTTTAGGATATGTTGGATCAATATTAAAATTCTCTCATTTCTGGAAGACGAACATGGAGTTTTCGCTTGCCAGTTTTAGCACTCTGCAGGTGGCTTAAGACCGAGTCACCCGAACCGTTTTTGTTCCAACTATCACTCATCAAGATGACAGGCGTTTCCGGCAAGCGCCTAGTTGCTTGCAATTGTTTCCATGTCCCATCCACATGGCCTCAATAGTTGGGGGAACCGTGTTATTATCGTAAACGAAAGTTAACTCAGCTTGTATGGGGACTACAAATCTAAGTTTTCCTCCCGACGATTTTAGATGATATGATCCTTCGAATAATGCAATGAAAAAAACTTAAATATGATGGAGCTTCCCCAACCCCATACTCTCTCTCTCTCTCTCTCTCTCTCTCTCTCTCTCTCTAAGCCGTAAAGTTTCTTTTGAATGTGAAATATGCTGCGACACTGATCACCATTAGAAGCCTAAAGAGACGCCTGCAGATGCGTAGTGAGTGCATCATGACCGTCTCCATGTTGGACAACCGATAGCTATAGCTATATCTGGAGCCTTTTGGAACTGGCCGCGTTGAGTACCTCTACAAGAAAATTTTTTGTGCTGTTTTTATTTTGTTACGCCAAACGAATAATTTAAATGTAGTAAATGAGCTGCTTATTTCAGAAAAACAGGGCATTGACAGGTAGCTTCTTTAGATTACAATTTGAATTTTGACCCGTGACAATTGATGAATCTTCATACTTGAATTTCTCAGTGATATTTTGTGACCACTTAGAGTATTTTTTATTCATGCTGTGGTAGGTTAAAATACAATTTGCCAGTGCTTGCTAGGTCAAACACAATTTGTCAAGTGCTGCAGATATGCATCATTTTTTCACGTTTTTTGGCAAGTACCTAGCGAGTGTAAAGCGTAGGCTAATATCTGAGTGGACTTTGATCACATTGATTGTTGCCTGAACATTGGCTGCAAGTATTCCACTGACAGGCAGTATTGAACATAAATGTCTTTTTTTTTTTTTTTTTTTGTCAATTAGTCCGACAACCTTTACAAAATCAAGCTGGGAAAAGCACGTGAAGCGATTTTGTAAGTTGTTACCATAGTTGACTTTCCTGTGTATTCACTGGAGTGTGCAAAATTGATTCTTGGGGTTTAGTTTTTTTGGGCAGCATATTTCTACCTCCTCGCGTTTTTGTGTATTGCTTTTTGTGAACAGGTGTTCATTATGTCAGTTGTTGATGTATTAGAACTCCTTAGTGGAGAGGGGAGGCAAAAGAGGCTTGCAGAGTTGAATAGGGATGACTTGATAATTGTCCTGCAGCAATTTGAATTAGAATATGAAGTGTCTATAAAACAAGGTGTATTGTTATTGCAAATTTATGAATATATAAAAACTGAAAAGGCTGATTGTGAACAAGAAGTGAAATCTGATCCCTTCTTTTTGTGTGGTATCTGTAGAAATTTTGGATAGGCAAATTTCTTTGAGGAAGGTGGACTTGCCTTTAGAAAAGTTTAAGGCAGAGGAAAGGGAAAGGAGAGGCAGCATGAGATTGGCATGATGCTTTGTTTGCAGGTCCTTCTTCCCTCCCACTTCTCCAAATAGGTCTGTAACGCCTGCTATTAATTTAGCGCAGGCTCTCAAATTTGTACCTCAATTTGAGGAAAATAGCAGGCTGGGCTGAATTTTTGTATCTTTCAGAAAGAATAGCAGCAAGGTTGGAGTGGCCCCAAGAATATTGGACCACTCTTGTTCAAAGTAAATTGGTGGGAAGGAATTATGAAAGGTCTATGTAACTTTAGAAGAGGATCTTTCATCAGATTATGAGTGTGAAGGCCATTGTCTTAAAGGCCTATGAACTGGTCCTCAGGCCTATAAGCAACCTTCAGAAACTTACAAAAATGTAGGAGCAAACGTTTGTAGAATTTGCAAGGTCTAAAGAACAATATGCTAGTGATTGGCTTAAGTCCAAATATGTGGTTGATTTTGATAAATTCAAGGAATTGATGTGGGCGGAAGAGTTTAAGAGGTGTGTACCGGATAAATTGAAGGTCCACCTTGAAGAGTTAAAACTTGATACCATTCAGGAGGTAGCCATCGCTAGTGATGAGTATTATCTATCTCATAAACATGAGTTAGAAGGTGTAACAACAAATGTCAAGTCTAGTTGGATTAGAACAGGCAGGAATAATAATTGTAACAATAATAACATTGGTAAGAGGTTTAATAGAGGCAATTATAGAAGTAACCATCAGGGTAACCATCAGGGTAATAACTATCAGAGTAATACTAATAATAATAATAATAATTTTTCTCCTAACAGGTTATAGGAAACCTTATGGATATAATCCAGAAAAAGTTAAAGGCACTAACGTGTTTCTTTTGCATTAAGAAGGGGCACGTAAAAAGTATGTGTCATGCATTTAGAAAATCGCAAAGGGTTCATGGTAGGCCAATAATGAGAGTGAAAGAGAGAGAAAACCCGTCCCTGCAAGGACCACTGACCAATGACTACGTGGCTGACTTTGAAAAGTATTTGTCTGTCGGTAGTGTCTCGTTCGTAAATTCGTTTTAGAAGGAAAAGTACGGATTTTGCATGATACTGGAGCAGCTCAGTCTTTGGTTCTTCGGGAGGCATTGCCGGGTAATTTGGTTTCTAAAATAATGAATTTGTGTTGCTGTCTGGTTTCCCTGATACGGTGAAAGTTCTTACCATTGAAAATTTTATTATTTTGATCTGTCCTTCCTTTTTCAGGATATTTAAAATTGGCCATCGTTGATAAGTTTCCTGTTAAGTATGTTGATATTGTCATAGGAAATGACGTTGTGTTAAGAATAATACCTGTCCAATATTGGTAAATCCCGATCATGAAGTAGCGGTAGTTACTCGATCTAGTGCTAGAAAAATTGTTGACGCTGTAAAAGTCAACAATTGATGTTGATTTAAGTAGTTTAGATCGTAGCGGTAGCGTAGTTGTAGGAGATATTGATATTATGAAGAATAAACCTAACTGGACTGTTGAAGAGCTTAATAAGGCTCAGAAAAAGGATTTTCAGGATATCTCTATAGAGTCGGGTGAGGTGCCTGATCTGACTATCCCTAAGTTTAAGATTATTAAGAATATTTTGTATAGGTTGAGTAGACCTATGGAGGCTAATAATGCTGATCACGAAATTTTGAAACAAATAATGGTTCCTTATATTTACAGGAATGAGTTGATTGCATTGGCGCACGAGAGTGGTTTGGCTGGTCATTTTGGTATTCATAAAACTTCGGTCAAGTTACTTATGAATTATTATTGGCCCAAGTTGAAGGCAGATGTGAAGAAGTTTGTCAACAGTTGCGACGTCTGTCAAAGGTCAGTAAGCCCAATCAGCCTATTCCAAAAGCGCCTTTATGTCCTATTCCAGTGGTTTCTGAACCTTTCAAGTAGGTGATTATTGATGTTGTGGGACCTTTACCAAGAACTCGTAGTGGAAATGAATATATTTTTACTATCATGGATAAGATGTCTCGGTATCCTGAGGAGATACTGCTGCGTACTATAAAAAGTGCTAAAATTGTAGATGTACTAATAGAATTTTTCACCAGGTTTGGAATGCCTAAAATAATTCAATCGGATTATGGTTCTAATTTTGTTATTAGGTATTTCAAAGGCAAAATGGCAGAGTTGAATATAAAACATGTAACCTCTTCTCCATAACATCCGGAAAGTCAGGGAGCTCTGGGGAGGTTCCATCAAACCCTCAAGTCTATGATAAAGAAATATTGTTTAATAAATGGGTCTGAATGGGATAAGGAATTACCTTATTTGTTGTTTGCTTTTCGTTCTGTCCCAAGTCAGTCTTTAGGGTTTTCGCCTTTCAGCCTTGTTTTTGGTCATTGTGTTCGAGGGCCTCTCGATGTTGTCCGAGAGTCCTGGGAGGGAGACGTCCCTGAGATTAATTTATTAGATTATGTCTCTAATTTAGGAGATAAGTTAACCAAAGCATGGAAATTTGCAGGTGAAAATTTATTGTCTAGCTTAAAAGAATGAAATACTTTTTGACAGAAGGACTAAAGTACGTGACTTTATGGTAGGCGATAAAGTTTTGGTTTTATTGCCCATTCCAGGAAACCCATTAAAGCTTCTTTTTCAGGTCCTTGGAAAATTTTGAAAAATTAGTGAGGTAGATTATTTAGTAGAGACCCTGAGAAGAAACCTTTCAGCTTTGCCATATAAATATGTTGAAGGCATATAATGAACAGGAGAAGGTTATTCCCGTGGCCTCTATCGGGGATGTTGTTGTGTCTGATAATAACCTTTTTCTTTTTCAGATAGTGAAAATATTGATGAAAATTGTTTTGATGGAAGTGAATGGCTATCGGATAATAAGGGTTCTTTGAAAAAGAGAAAAGGTCTTTAAAGAAATTGGTATTTAATTACAAAGGAATTATTTTCGGATGTACCGGGAAGGACTTCGGTCCTTGAACATGACGTGGACGTAGGTAACGCCACGCCCGTGAAACAATCTCCTTACAGGTTGAATCCTTTCAAAAATGAGGTTGTAGGTGAAAAGGAAGTTGATTATATGTTAAAACATGACCTGATTGAACCCAGCCAAAGTCCGTGGTCATCGCCCGTTGTATTGGTAAAGAAATCTGATGGAGATTTCAGGTTATGATATTGATTATTTTGTAAGTTGAATGAGTTGTCTAATTTCTGACTGTTATCCATTATTAAAATTGAGGATTTTTTCTTGATCGTATGGGTAAGGCTAAATTTTTACATAAGTAAATTCGACTTGATTTGATTGCGTTGGTGGTTCGTTCTTTATTATATTTGGCAAGGGCCTTGTCTGGTTTCGTAACACCACAAGGACTGTTTCAATGTAAATTTATGCCGTTTGGTATGAAGAACTTGGCTGCTACCTTTCAGAGGTTAAAGAATACGTTGGTCTACTGGTTTCAAAGGGTTGTTGTTTATATTGATGATATTGTTATTTATAGTGATGACTCGGGAAACGCATTTAAAACGTATTGGGGCACTGTTAGAGGTTTTGAAAAAGGCTAGTTTAATTCAATAAATTTAAAGAAAAGTGAGATCGCTAAAGGCGAAGGTGGTATATTTGGGTCAAAAAGTCGGTGGTGGTAAAAGTTGCTCCTAATATAGCAAGCAAACATTAAATGTATTGACGAAAATGGTAATTCGGACATTAGGAGGGATGTCAGAAAATTGAATCTTGGTTTAGTAGGTTATTACAGAAGGTTTGTTGAAACAGGAATTTTTCTGACATTGCCGATCCTTTTTGACTAATCTCTTTAAGATTTTGGGTGTAAATTTCGTCTGGACTGAGGAAACGCAAAGGGCATTCGATAATTTGAAGAGAGTTTCACTTAATTTCCCTGTCCTGAGGGGCTCCTGATTTCGACCTTCCTTTTCTCTTGCTACGGACGCAAGTGACGTTGGTGTAGGAGCGGTGTTGTTGCAGAATGACAAACAAGAGTCTCTCATCCTGTCGCATTCTTTTCAGGTAAAAGTTGTCCTCCGCCCAACGTAGGTATTCTACTGTGGAGAAAGAGATATTCTTTTGCTGTAATATTGGCCATTAATAATTTTCAGGTTTATCTCTGCTCCACAGAACACCTATTAAGGTCTGACGGATCACAATCTTGACCTTCATCAGTAGTTTACAAGAATAAAAATCAAAGATTGATGCGATGGAGTCTCATGTTGCAAGAATGGAATTTAATTTTCTAAAACGTTCCAGGAAAATATAATGTTGCTGATTTTCTCTCTCGCAGCGTTGAATAGTGGTTTGTGGCAGAGGGCTATGCAGCTATTAAAGGTATACTTTATCTGTATCGTTCTAATTACAGTATCTATTGCCGTTGAAGTGAGCACGTAGAGATAAAATATATATGTAAGACTTGTTTATTAATGATCATAATTTTCTTTACAGGGCATGTGTCGATGTTTTATATGTATTATATGGATTACTTGTTATAAAAATTTGAGGGTGGCAAATGGTAACAGTTAATGGTTGACTAAAAAAGGTTTCCAAGTTTTAAGGTGTATATACGATTAGGTTTATACTACTAAGTTAAGGAAAAAGATAGGCTCTAACCCGGCTATTCTATAATTTCAGGGTAATAATAATTACGTTTCATTGATTTTGTGTGTTTATTTGTATACTAAAGTTTTCAAGGCGGTCGTCTCTTTTTATTTCATTCAATGAGGGTGTATGTATTGGACACTATGGTGAAGAGTGTAGTATCATCATTGAGATAAAGACAGTACCTTTTTTTTTTTGGCCAAACTATCTTAGTTCCATGAATGGATAATGAATCACTGAAACAAGAAAAGGGAGTTTTTTTTTTTGAGAAAAGGGTTATGGCCTATGGACAGAAATATATGAATCGGAACCAGGTTGTTAGATGCCAATGTCTACGGGAACTACCTAAATTTTGTATTCACTGAGCAGGCGGTGAAGTTCTAGGTTTTGTGTAATGGAGTTTTTGATGGTTGGAGAAATTTCTCTGTAAATGGACTAGTATGAAGATTATGATTTTCTAGGTAAAACCAAAGTTGCTATCCTTGTGAGCTGCTACCCTTGATAACTTCCACCCACCAAGCCCGTGTTCTAAGCTGTTATAAGTATTATTGGTGGAGAAAAATGTTTTCTTGTTGATTTGTATATATTGTCATTTACAGTTGATTAACAATTATTGATTCATTTTCCATTTTAACGATTTTTTTTTCTTGTTTTGAATTTTAGAATTATAAAATTTAACGTTAAAAAATTTTTAGTAATTTTTTTCTTTTTGGAAAATTGAGATGAAAAAGGTTGCCATTTAACAGGTAAAAATCTCGCTGTTGTCTGATGAAATTATTTTGGAAGAATGTAAATAACTAAAGAAAGATATTTTGTTTTGTTAGCTTGTTTGAAATAAAAGGTGGTTGCTCTTTTACAAAGGAACGCTGCCAGTTGTCGTTAATTCACCTACAGTACACCGTTTGAGGTGCACTGAGGCCTTCCCAGTACATCCAATTTCGACTCACAAATAGGAAACAGCCCAGGGTGGACTGAGGGGTCTTATATTTAGGGTCCAAACAGATAGACCCTGGTAACACCTCTGCCTGGGCATTTAAGGCTATACACGTGATGTTGTTTGCCTGTTTTCGTTTGTAAATCGCCAAATGTATTCCTAGATTGTTTCACTACTGAAATTTGATTTTTCAACCTCTAAACAAAAAGCGTATACCTTTGGACCACAAGACTATTGGCAAGGTTTCAGTCTTTTTTAAAACGGAAGCTTTTTATAGCTCTCTTTCATTCAATAAAATCTTCGGTTACTGCCTTGGGCCTTTCAGTCCTTTTTCTAATTTGCTCTCATCTCTTTGCTAACATTGCTAGCCTTCATTCAATGTTCTCGTTCCTTTGTTGTCGTTCACTTGAAAAATTATCTTAAAATCATTGAAAATTGCTGGGAAAGTGCTGACGATACTCTCAAGCATCATTCCTCTAAAAACGATTAAATTCCAAAAGTACGTTAGGAGTCTCTTAGAAACTCAGAATTTTAGGAATCGAATGAAATCTCTTTGCCCATTTTCCGGGAATATATTCTACAATTTCCACCATTATATTTCTGAGTTATTTTATCTACAATTGTAAATATTTTTGTTGAATAAAATATAAAAGCCACAGTTCTGGAAAAAACAACCCTTAGTAATACGTTCAAGAGAAGGATAAAACAAGAACATAAGTGAAAATCAATGTGAAAAGATAGTAAGAAGCCGAAAGAAATTAATTCAGATACATAAAACTAACTATATAAACCAGATTTAGTATGGCCCATAAAAAAATAGAAACATATGACGCAAAGGAGAAATGAAAATAGAGATCTACTTTAATCTAGTAACTGTTTATCAGTTCTTTCTAACTTTTTCGTCATCCAGGCATGAAGCAGGTATTGGTCATCCACCCGGATAAACCATCAACATCCCACTGCGTCACCTCATTTGTAAATTCCATCAAGTCCGCGCTTTCTTTTTCTTCATCCATTCAATTTCCCTCCTTATTCCTAAACAGTCACTTCTACAAACATTCTTTCCTTCACATAAATTCCTTCCTCTTCTTTCATTATTCAGATCTGTCTCTTTTCTGTTCACTGGACTCAAAATCTTCTGCACAAACACTGTTGACAACTGGACTGCACTCACCGATGCAGCGCTCATCCATTTGTAACTCTAGTTCTAAAATCCATTTGCTTCATAATGTTTCTGTATTTACTTCTACAGCTTTATAGCCAATGAGAAATTTCTTTTTATTCCAAGCTCAACATTACATTTTCATTAGTTGTTCTGTTTTTCTCCCATACTTAGTTCTTGGCTGCAGTTTAGGTTCTCTTGTATATGGCTAATAATCTCTTCAGTCAATCATCTGCCCATTAAATAATCTCTCTCTCTCTCTCTCTCTCTCTCTCTCTCTCTCTCTCTCTCTCTCTCTCTCTCTCTCTCTCTCTCTTGCTGATGCTCTAATACCTAATCTGAATTTCTGCATAGTAAACTTCATAATTTTCAGTCATTAATCATAGATCAGTTTTTTCATCCAACTTCTTCCATGCAGCCTTCATCAATCACATTCATTTGGCTTTATTATATTTATAGTTATACAAACTTGTTCTTCACGACATTTACATAGGTTCATTAAATTGCTCTTTCCAACATTTATAGGTACATTACCTTGTTCTTCAGAACACTTTTCTTTTAATCAGTCCATTCTCATTACCTACAGCCACTCTACAGTAGATTTACCAACTTCACCTATCCTTTTTTTTCTGTCACATACCTTTGAATGGAATCACTCAGCATTAACCTTCTTTGTCAAACTCAAACTGGCACAAATTCTGACACTATATAAATTTTCTCTTACCTACATCTTGCTATGTCAGGGTAGGTTTGCTCACTCTCCGCCTGAGGCCTGGATGGCCAGAAAACAAGCAGTCAGACTAAGTCTAGGGTAGAGAGTGTATTGATGGAAAAGGGAATATAAATCACGACACAAGCAACTTTCATAAAGTTACTTTTGCTGGAAAAACAAACGACAGAACTGATTGCATGTGTAATCATGTAAATAATCCCGATGAAGGAGTTATTGGTGGCTGGTAAATATAATTTCTCAGATTTTATGCGGTAGTTTCACCGACTCTTCACAGAATACTTTGTGCAATTAGATGGCCATTCTGTGCATTATCTAGGATTTGAAAGTGAAATGAAGATGAAATTCTGTTACCCAGACATGTCCTCATTACACAAACGCATTAATCATAGGAATTATCAAGAATATTTTAATACAATTTATTCTTTATTCTTTTGATCGTGTCCAGGATAATCCAGGATCGAGAATTGTTTTCATCTTTGTTTACTTAAAATCCTGCAACAATTTTTTGGCTATTTAAACGAGAGAGAGAGAGAGAGAGAGAGAGAGAGAGAGAGAGAGAGAGAGAGAGAGAGAGAGAGAGATTTGGAAGATTTAACTTTGATGTCTCATTTTTATTCTTAATGACGTTACGGTTCTTAATTATCTCGTATGTACGGCCATTGGTGTTATGCAAGTAAATCGATTTAATCTAAATACGAGTTAACTAAACTCTGACTATCGTGATTCCAGAATTGACTTTATTTATCTAGTAAGACACCGACTTAGTTTAAGAAATAAAATTTGTAATGAAAAAATATAATAGACCCAAAATATATTCAGTGCCGTTTTCCCCATCACGTTTCAGTGCAACAGGTATAGCATAGTTTTGAATACATTAAACTGGAAAAGGAATTTCACCCCACAGACCCTAATTATATATTGATTCTAATTATCGAGATGTCATCAAAGCTTCATCAGTAATATACACCAGGATTACCGAGATGGAAACAAATATCATCTCTCTAGACCTTCCTCTTAAATCAACCAAATAAAGGTAATTATTTGTTACGGCTTTGGATTACTGAATAAATACGGTAGGCTATATGTTGGCACTGTTTGCTTAATAATTTTTGTCTCTAATTTTTTTGAAGATTTTATAAGGTACATGAAGCAAGAAAGTTGACGAATGAAATTGTGTTTTTTAACAATAATGCAAAATGATAATCAAATCAACAATAACAATAATAGTAACACATGAGTAACAGTTATGCTATTAATGCAAGCGTAAAGGAAATATTTAAACTCTAGGCAATAGATGTCGTTAGGGGCTGAGTAGTTAGTTGCTTCTCCTGTTAGTGGACTAGGAGATCCGTGTTATGCGAACTGTATTGGGAGAATTGTGTTTTGGGAATTGTGTGTTCTGGTTGACCAACCCACCTGGCCTGTTTTGTGCAGTAAGTCAAAGTTTTATTAATATTAAAGTGGTAATCTGGTAATCTCGAAATTGGTGGTATTACAGTTACAAATTATGATAATCAAATTGAAAGTGTAATGCTTCTTGTTCAATTTAAATATGTGTCATTTCAACTTGTAAGAGTGATGTTTCCTTTTTGGCAGGTAGCCCAATGTGTGATGCCCTGCATAGTGGCTTGTGTGCTGCAGTAGCGCCGTTGTAAGCTGTAATTAGCCAGAGGAGCCTGAAGTAGGAAGTATTTCACTGAAAGGGATATACCACTAGTCTACTAGTTAATGATACGACATGCTGTTAAGTTTTTTTTTTTTTTTTTTTTTTTTTTGTAACGAGTTTAGGTGTGTGTGTGTGTTTTTTTTTATTGCAGATTGAAGGTTTTGGCCTAGGGTAGTAAGGTCATTGATTTGAATTGTATTTTCCTTATGTAATTATGAGAAATGGTGAAGGGTATTTAAAAATTTGTATGAAAATTTATTGTAACGTATTTTACAGTGGTTATGTCTATCCCTCATCCAACTTACTTGAAAAGCAATTTTGTTAATTGAATATCCCTGACAGCAAGAGTAAGCTCAAAATAAAGCCGAATTATCTCAGCACCTTAGTTCATGAAGCTAGTCAGAACTCTTATACGAGTTCTAAATTAGGTTATGATTAATCCTTATTCAAAATACCTGGACCAAATATGTGAGAAAAGTAGAAATTCGACAAAGAGGGTCTGGTTATGTAAAGAGAACTGGTGAATTGCTGAAAATAGAATTTAGTTTTAGAACCTTGAAAAAGAGGATAAGGAGAATGGGGAGGTGTCTCTGCTCCACTCATTTCCGTTGTCTGTTTCGACGTCATATTGCAAAGGAATAATCACAGACCCGACCAGTCTAAATTGTTTTAGATTAAGCTGGCCATGTGCCAGCACAGGCTCATACTCCAAGAGCAGCCCCAGTCTTCTTTTTCTCTATTTATTCTCCATATGCACCCTTACAATTCAGGGCCGAGTAGTGCTCTGAATCTAAGCTACAAAGCCCTTCATTGGATAGTATGTGTCTGCCTTTCAACAAAAAAACAGCAAGCAGATCACAAATATTTATATTTCAGTATAAACATGTTACCAAGGCGCATTAACTAACATGTTGCAACAAATTTACATAATTCTTTACACAAGATTTCAGTATAACAGTCATAATTGTATCGCTCATAATTGTCGAGCCATTGTTAACGGATGAAAGATTTGGTGATATATTTTTGAAATGAGTTAATGGTTGGAAAGGTATATGCAAATGAATAGATTTCCACATCTCAGATGACCTTCTGATAAACCGAGTGATAAACGGAGATTCCGAAAACCCATTATTGAACCTTAATTCCTTTTTCAATTTCCTCACAATTTTTGCAACTATGAATAGCTAATGGTATAGTGATAATGTTACTTTTCAAGCGAACGTAGCATCATGAATATATCGTTGATTTTCAGTCAATATTTTCCTGTCATTAATTAGTACAATTGTGATTGTTTATGATTAATGTAATATTAACATCAAAGACTATAGTTATATTATTACATTGCTCAACAATAATTAATTCAAATGGCAAGGTAAGACGAAGTTTTGGTAAAAACGTTAGCAGACATTATACGACGAATCAAAGTGTTTTGAGATTTTCTGGTGATGTAGTAGAAATGGAAGATGATAGTTTGGTGAGAAGTGTGTATGTGTGTGTGTGTGTCCCTAAATGCTGTTTGGTGAATCTATATAACTGAAACATTAGCAGCGCTTCAGTCCTATATTCACTTCATATACTGCAAGAAAGACTTCTCTTAATCTGGCAAGCGCCCTCATTCATCCGAGGTGTTAACGGTTTCCTTGTTCCAGCATTTATCCTTTCCATCTACCTGTTATTGTACTAGATCTGCCTCGCTTCCTTAACATAAAGATGTGTGAATTAGGCAACATTATCCCCAATATACTTTATTACATTCTGTCCGCAATCCAAAACAATCTCATAAATGTTTTATTCGGTCCTATTTCCTCTGATAACTTTTAGGACAGATATTCATCTGTTCTGTGTAGTTTAGCCATTCCATCCATTTTCACCGTTTCTTCTTCATGGTTTCCATTTACCCGCATAACGTAATATCACCTTATGCACAATGCAAGCGCTTTCGTCCGACACTCGAGCTTTCACTGTTACAGAGAAACTCATATTATCAGCATGCAAGCATTAGCATATAATAATAAGTTATCTGGTAACTAAACTGTTGAATACATCTGACTAAAAATGATAAAATGAAAATAAATGAATATTCTGTTATTTGATTTTTTTTTTTTAATATCAGGAGCTAACAACGATCATTTTTCATGCCAGACGTAATTTTTATTTTTGAAGACTAGAAGAGAAAGAAAAAATTAAGAACCTTATCTTCTATTCCTCCTGAAGGATTTATACAGGCCATATACATCGCGTTTATGCAAATTCATTTTTTGTCAATAGAAATAAAAATGCTAGTCATAAACTTTGGAGGAGTTGTAACCCTCCAGATTTTACATTTGTTTAAAGATTCCTACTTTTTTTTTTTTTTTTTTGCAATCATATTTGTACGCAATCACTTTCCAAACTTTCTACATGAAAGATGAAATGGGGAATTCAAGAACTATCTAGAAATTGTGTATTTTTTAACTCATACCTCTCTTTCTGCTTAAAGGTTCAGATAAGAAGAAAATGTTATACTTATAATGCTAACCTAATTTCATTTATTAAAAATAAAAATTCTGGAAATACGTCCCTCTGTAATATAAAACAGTGAAAGCAACAGAGTTTTTGAAAGAGCCATTGCAGGCAAAAACCACAAATGAAGATGGTTATATACTTTTCATAGCTTTTACATCATCGGATAGAACAATTTATAAACTTTCGATTGGTGTGTGGATATTGTCAATTTTTGCATTATCCTTCTAAGACCAGTAACGTTTGTGCCCACTGACTTGAAAATCCCCTGACGCTCCAAATCCTGTTGATATTGGCCACAGTCTGCGTCATAAAACTAGAAATGCGAAAGACAAAAGGAGATAAAGGGTAGATGCGTGTATTAGGTGACACGACTTTCACCCCTATAGGGTTCAGTATAATGGCGATGAGATTTGGGATAATGGTTAACGTGCAATAATAATAGCACCACGATACTCTCGCTATAAATTATTATTATTATTATTATTATTATTATTATTATTATTATTATTATTATTATTATTATTATTATTATTGTTATTGGTTATTATTAATTAAAGGTATTAAAGTATCAGTTTTAACATTGTAAAAATTTTTACTTACATTATGTCAAAGGGCACAGTAGACATCGTCCTTATTTCTCTTATTTTTTTTTTTAGCCGCTCTTTTGTTTATTATTTTTATATATTTCTGTAGAAAAGCTAGTAAACACATTGTGAAAATATCAGAACCTTTTCCTGAATTGCCAGCTGTAGGGCCTATGTCAACGCAAAATAATCACCATAGCATCTCCAAACAGTGTGAATTAAAGTTGGATGTTGGTAATTGGAAAGATGGTGGTGTTGATGGTGAAGTTGGTGAAAGACTTAAGACATCAGTTATTCTTCCTATTATTATATAATTTATTCTGAAGATTTCTGATAAACTGATGTTACAGATTTTATTTTAAAGGGAAGCCCATTAATCATCTAATAAAATGAAAGTTTTTCCACTATTTTTTTTCATAAAATTTTCACCTATCTTTCCATTGATTCACAAATAATTTTCTTTGTTGTCGACCCTATCTCGGAAGTGAAGGAAAGGTCAATATACCCTGCTTCAATATGTTTGGGAAGGGGTCGGAAGGGAGGTGCCTTAATAGGAAGAAGACCGCCCCTTCCTCCCCTCGATTTAGTGTGATGAGGCTGAATATGATAACGTCTTTGCTTGTTTGTTTATCTAGCCCCGTGGAGGATGGTGCCACTGATGGATCGACGATTTTGATAAGAATGTCTTTATGCTAACAAAAAGAAACACAAAAAGATTCCAAGTCGTATTTATTTTTTTCAAAATATATGCTTTATCGCTCTCCATTTTCCATTGCAGATCAGAAAATTGCATTCATAAAAGAGTGAATATCTCATTCAAGAAAAAATCATTCCAAACCAAACAGGACGCTAGCGAAATTAATTATAAACACAGAGCAAAAAGTATAATACAATCAGTAGCAAAACAAAATTAAACTCAAATATTATATTAAAGATTTTCCCTATTTAAGAACGGTCTCCATGCATTAATAGAAAGTTATCTTCAGTTCCTCAGCATTCAGTCTTTTTGTGGAAGAGAGGAGATAGTAAACTCACTATTAACAGAAAACAGAGTTGAACGGTCTTACTTGCTGCTGTCTTGTCATAGACTTCGCATTCTATGCTCAGGTATTCTAAACTAAACTACATTTGAAACAAGTAAACGTCTATTAGATTGACAAACACAGGCACTCAGCCACTACCTTTTTATGTTTATTATTGACAGTGGAATTTACCATAACGTCGTGTCCTTGACGAGACAAAAGAATGCCGCTGGTTTTTGGTTATTCTTCTGTATAATGTGTTACATAACGTTATCTGTCCTCAGCCTTTCGGAGAACTGCAATCCCATTTCTGAGTTGCCAGGAACTGTTTTCTGGAACACTCTGCTCCTTGAACACAAAGGTACCATACCTTTGGCAGGGAAATGAGATCCTACGTTTTATTTAAGACAGTTTTTACATAGAATGTTTTCTAAACTTCTTTGCTCCCTGACATTCACATTCCTGACTTAGTTATTATGTAAGGGAAGAAAATAATAAAAGGTAGATATGTGGATTTATTGCCTTCATCTTTTGTCATTGAAAACTTTAACATTAAACTAGTGTGCACATTGGTTGATGGTGTAGAAATTTTTATCTGAAATGAGTTAAAAGAAAGATTTTATGAAATTAACTTTGGAGAATTGCAAGAATTTCGAAATTCCTTCTGTTAGATTAATGCTACATTTGAAATCTACGTTAAGGATAAGTATCTATAGGAAAAGCATGCATTCAAACGGACATTTAAGACTACTTTTCTAATCATAGCATAAATGCAAAAATAGATATTGTAACAGGACTCATTTTAATGGTTTTGGTAAACAGTGGACCTAACCTCTTCGATAATGAAATCAGTTTTACTTCTGCTATTTTCTTTAAAACTCGCATCCAGAACTCTTCACAGACAAAACCCTCTCTAAAAGAAAGTGCTTATTGCATAGTGAAGAAAAGAAAGTTTGGAAGAAGAAAAGCATCTGATCATTAAAGGTTTTCCAAAGTTGAACCAGTGTAGGCTACAAGTTTGTTCTCGGCCACTATGGCTCCTTTAGGAAGAAGCTTTGAGTAAATAAGTGGCAACTACAAAGAAAAACCTTTTTTCTTGAAATACATATTATTCCTTGATAGGATTACAAAAACTCTTGGTTGGAAAAACAGAAATAAAATGGTTATTTAGACTAAGGGAAGGCAAAAGCTCACAGTGCTATAGCTATGGCTCACAGTGACGACAAGAGAACAGGAGCAGATGATTGTTAGTAAGAAACTCTTCAAATTCGGTTAAAGATACCAAATAACAAAAGTAAAGATATGAACATTAAGAGAAAAGATTAAGATGTTTTGCTACGTAGCATCCCCACCTTCTTTGGAAATAAATTCTTTTGCTAAATTAATCGTCATACACAAAAATGATGTCTTTAAAAAATAAGGTTAAGTGCACCATTATCTGTTTGACCCAGGATCACCTACAACACCTTTGCCGACAGTGAGAAGGGAAGTGCTGACACGGGCACAAGGAGAATCAGGTGCTTTCAGAAAACAGTTCAACGTGACCTTGATAAGGGGTTAGTTTAACCTGAAAGTCTAATTTTAATTGTCAGCCATGTTCCATTTCCCCGTTAAAACAAAGTTGTAATCAATCAACAGTACTTCTTAACACATATTCCTGTATCCTGTACATTTAGAGAGAGATGCCAGTGAAAACATACAACTTGTGTGTCATAGTATTGATTATCAACTACAACTACTGCTACTAGTATTACTAATCCAACTGCTACTACTAGTTATAATGAAATGGTGTATCTCGTTCGCAAATTTGGAAGAGCGCACAACTAAGAGATGCACCCATGGAAATCATACTTGGCTACGTAGCATTCAAGTACAAGAAGTCATAAATGGAAAGGATCGTAACTCTTATTCCGTCCACAATTGATGTGTTACCGCGCATCTGTGCGAGGTTCGTGATATTTCAAAATCATTTCTGTTGAGGATAACTATCATATCTGTGTAAATTTATTCGGCTTCATAAAAAAAAAAAAAAAATATGAGAACATTTTCTGTTTTCCTGCGAGGGAATCCTGAGACTGTCACAGACAAATGTAAACTTTTCTATAGAGGTTAAGAAAGACGTAATTGCAGGTCATTATAAACAATTTGACAACTGCGCCAGTCAGCGGAGGTTAATGTTTTTATGTGTATTTTTTCAAATATTTCCCACAGGATTGTGCAAATAGGAGAGGGGAGGGAGTCGGAGAATGCAGTGTAATTACCGCTCATACGACTAATAGAAAATGAACTATGCCCCATAAAAAGACACTCACTGTGAAAAAACACTGAATGACGCAGTCTAGCTGCGCCTTGTCATCGGAATTTTCTCCCTGTTTGCTGAAAATTACATTCTTTTACTTATTTGCCATAAACAATAAACCATTTACCTTTTCGTTATAAAATTATTACAGAAACAAGTTATATATTTTTGTATTTTGCCGTTGGAGAAGCGTTCTCCTTAACTGGTGTTAAATGTTTGCACCTTGTAAACATAATCCGTGGCTCACATACACACATTCAGACGCGTGTTGTTGTGTTTGAATGGGTGTATTTCAGACTAAAACACCCCTTTTATCACTTTTCTTTTTCAGGCAATCTAAAAAAAAAGCCAATTGCTCACTTGACAGAAGAGATGGGTTTCACTTCAATTTCGCCATTTAAAATGGAAAGTCTCTGGAATCATTTCCTAAAGTTGAGGGAATCCGGCCTCTTTCTGTTCTCGAACATAAGAAGAAATGGAGATTTTTCCTTATTCGTTTTTTCTTCGGATTTGACCATGCATAACAAGCTGGAACGCTGTCATAAAAAAGAGAAAAGATATTTATATATGGAACATCTCTTTATTTTTTAATTCTTTTGTTTTAGGTTTGTAAGTAAAAGAGAGAGAGAGAGAGAGACAGAGAGAGAGAGAGAGAGAGAGAGAGAGAGAGAGAGAGAGAGAGAACAAATAAAAAAATTCTCTTTTTTAGCTGTATCTTTTCTGAAACTAGACTAAAGATTTATTTGCATTTTTTATGTAATCTTGAAGAGAAAGGATGAAAACATTTTACATGTTTTATAATAACTTTTTCAAAACATTCTATATCACAATATTTTGTTTTACTATTTAAGAATTAACATTTTTGAGCAAGAAGATTAACCTGACATATCGACCTTTTTTATTCTATTTTTATTCCAGTTTTCCTTTTCTTACTCATCTTTCGAGCAGACTGATAACTTCTTAGAAGGATTGCTTATATGTAAATGGTTTGATGTGGTATATTATTAGTAATTAATTGGATATATCTCTAACAGATGTTATTACCATCGTTGATATCATCAACTTAATAAAATACATGTACCTATTGTATCATCAGGCAACACGTGATGCTTAATAATGTTATTCTCATTAACAGAGTAAACATAAGTTGTTTTGAAAACTCCTGTAATTAAAATTGTGCTGCTTGCAGAGATATATACACCAAAACCCAAACAAAATACCTTTAATAGGTGCACAAAAATCATTATCTATCAAACCTATAAAAGAGCTACTTGATAAGGAAATCAGCATAATAAATGAGAACTATACACACTGATAAATGAGTGAGGCTATAACTATTAAAATGTGAAGCAACAAGATAATTATTCCTCAAAGTATCGAAGTTACTGTTTTATATGGCGATAGTATATTGGATGGAGTTATAGGCAAACAATCTAAATGTATGTTTGTGTGTGTGTGTGTGTGTGTGAGAGAGAGAGAGAGAGAGAGAGAGAGAGAGAGAGAGAGAGAGAGAGAGAGAGAGAGAATAAATTTTACCTCCGTATAGAAGAATTAACATAGAAAAGTCTGCAAGAAAATATTTGTCTTATTTTGTTCTCCTCTGAGCACAAGGGTAAAAAAAGACAAATACAAATTTAGATGATTTTCTACAACGTTTATTATTGTCTCTTTTCTATTTCTCTGAGTTGTGACAGTCATCATTGGGAACGAAAGCTCAGTTTAACCTTTCTCTCTCTCTCTCTCTCTCTCTTAGGTGCCAGGCTTTCTCATTAAGGTTAAACATGTAGGGTCATTTCCAGAGTTTGCCGACAGACCTGAAAATGTAGTTTCTTTACCGCTCCTTCTCTTACCTCCTTTCAGAGTTTCCATGTCGTTTTCTGGCTGTTTTTGTTTCTATCTTTTTTTCATTGACAATTTGTATCATCTTATATCTTTTTTACTGCTTAAGTGCGGTCTGATCTTTCCAGCTATTCTCACCAAACCAAAATTCTTTAAAGTATAAGAATAGTTTTACAAAGCAGCATTCAATCTTTCTTTCGTTTCTTCTTTTTATTTTCGATAATCGTTTGATCGGATTTTCGTTTTGCACAAATTGGAGATTATAGCATGAGCTTCGGAGAATTTCTACATCTTACATATGGCTATTTTAATGGAAGTCTTTCTTAATCTCTGCCTTTGATTAAATTTTGCATTTGCTGTTAGAATTGGAAGTTGATTTCTTCAGCTGAGGCACTCTCTATCACCTGAACTTGTACAATCTTCAGTTCTTAAATCATTACCTGTAGATTTAAAATGCTGGAAGTTATGATGGCTTTGCAAATATCAAAATTATGATGTTTCTTTATAAATTTGCATAGATTCTCAAAGGCTAATTGGCCGGTTGGATTATGAGAAAATTATTATTTTAGTACGTCATTTCCTTTTGCTTAATAGATTAAGCTGGCCTTAGCCAGCACGCGTTCCTTCTACTGGAGTAACCAATAAACGGGGAATTTACGAATCAAGAAATTCTGCTGGAGTAAAGAAAAATTCATCTTCATAAACACAGTCACTGTGCAAAAACACACAGGTTGTAACATAAAAAGTTGACAATTGCGTAATAAGTTATTATTATTATTATTATTATTATTATTATTATTATTATTATTATTATTATTATTATTATTATTATTATTATTATTATTATTATTATTCATAATAGCATGATTCACTAAAATGTTGAAGAAATATATATAAAAACAAAGAGCTTTCGAGAGCCTGCTCGATTCTCCTTGAGAAGGAGAATCAAACAGGGTCTCGAAAGTCGTTTGTTTGAATATATATTTCAATATATATATTTGCATTTACATGTACAGTAGGTGGTACAACTGCGTTGGAATATGCAAAGGCCGTTTTAGGACAACAAAGAAAATGTGGGAACAGGTCTTCAATAGACTGTAAGATTGTGATGTCAAATGACTGGAGAAAAGGGAGAAGTATTCTCAGTCGAAATGACGTGGGCAAGGGCAAAATCACTTATTGAAATTTGGAAAGGCAGGTAAAGCGAAAGTGAAAAGAGAAAATTTGAGATAAAATGCTCTAGACGGTTCAAAGAGAAAAGGATTTCCAATGTCAAGAAAATATCATTGTTATCATTACTATTGTACAGTGTTAGTGCTGAAAAACGGTTCTATACGGTTTCAATTTCAGGATTGGTCTTTCTCTTAGCTCTTGCTTGTCTTTGTCTATTCACAAAGGGTTTCAAAACTGTTTTATATCTGTATCTTCATCTAATATCTAGAATCCTCTCGAGGGATCCCTAACCCTGAAATAATTCAGAAAAGGCCAGGGCAGAAGAAAGTCACTACTACTTTCATAGCCGATTACCGATAGAGAGATTACAACGACTGGTCTCGACTGATAAGGGGCTACTTAATGGTATGCCTAAAGCAGGGAAGTACATATTGAAAGAAATGGCGCCATCCTTGGTTGTACAAATCTTATAATCCATCGACTCGAGCGCTCGGAAGGTTGCAGGACGAACTGTTCGGTGACAGAAACATTCACTGAACACTAAACACTTATTCTGAACTCGTTTTAAGGCTGCTTCTCAGGTAGGGATCCCGGATAATTTTGTTTAATAATCCTGGGATATTTTAGCAAACCCCTGAAATCCCGGGATAAAATTAAATACAAAAATAGGGACAAATTTGACTGCAAGATGGTTGTGGACTTGTTGTTGTTTATGTTTTTATATACTGTAAAAATACAATTTTTAATTATTATTATGATAATGATAGATGAAGATTATGTCAATTGATATTTATATTTTGATAACGTATTTTCAGTGAAATGTATTTTCCCATCAACGTCATCTTGCTAAAATTTAAAATCTTGTAAAATTTCAAGTTGCAACACTTTTTGCAAGCTAAGGCCTGTCAAAAAAATCCATGGTGGGAAGATAAAGCGTCTGTTTGTTTTTCCAGTTTACTGCAGTACTAAATCTACAGAAAGGCTGCAAAATAATTATACAAGTTTGCAGATTTTTCCCTTTATTTAGTATTACTGTTTACCTAATGCTTTATTTTGTATATTTGGGACGGTAATCAACCATCACAGAGTGTACTGAACAAGTTTGCAACAGGTTTTGAACAAGAAGTGTTTTATATTTATTTTTGTCCACTGTGTCGTGTTATATAAGAAATTCTGTAGTAATCATTTAGTTCATGTTATAAATAAGGAATGCATACGTTTAATTTTTCTTCATTTATTTTTATATATTTTCTGTCAAAGTACTCTTTTCCGAAAACAAGTGTTTTTTTTTATCAATGATAATTAACTATTATTTACATTGTCATTCACTGGAATTTGGAAGCAGACCAAAAATAAAGAGTAAACGAAGCATATTTTATCTCTTGTTTTATTCCTCTTACTTTGTTGACAAACAAAGTGTAGCTTAATTAAACATTGGGGAATTAATAAGACAGTCAATCTAAGTAATATTTCTGCATAAGTAATGCTAAGCACATCCAAAACCTGAAAGGGAAAAAGGTAAAACTAATTTTAGACAAGAAAATGAATTAATCCATCTAATTTTATCTAAGAATCAGGACAAAGCTCCAAAACGACAATTATTTCAGGTAGCCGGCAGTAAGTTGTAAAACAATTTTCAGCTATTTATGTTTGGGATTTTAAGATGAAACCTTTGGTTGAACATCTAAATTATATTTGGTCATATTTTCTTAAATAATGAACGGCAGTTCCGTCTACTTTTCTTATGTAAATGGTGTTAATTGCCTTCATGTTTAATTCTATTGCTTTTTTTTTTTTTTAAAAGGATTTTTGGTCAAAACTAAACCAAAAATTCTTGGAATGAGTTAATGAACACATACTACTTTAAACATTCATACTCTTTTACACATTTTCTAATGTACTTCTTGAAAAAAAGATCTGCATTCACTAAACTTCTTGGCAGAACAACGTAACCATTGCTAGTATTCATGGTATCTAATTCTCCCAGGAAGATTCTCACACCAACCATCATCATTACAATAATGTCTCAAAACTAGTTTCTTGTAACAGGCTGAACAGGAATTGAAAGTATCTAATTTTACTAAGTTGAATCTTTCTTCCGAACAAATAAAACATAAATCAACCTGGGTCATCAATGGATTAAAAATCAAAGGAATCTTTTGCCTATAAGCTTAGAAAACACAAAATAATCATCAATTGCAGCTGCAAAATATACATATTTAATCTCTAAACTATACATAGACTAAACTGAAAGCAATCTGTGGTTCATGACCTGTTGAACAATTACTTCCTAATCACACATTATAAACTGAAATTCAAAACATTAACTATACCCATGGAATCTTTATAAATGAAAGATTTACATTCACTTGACTAATATGCGATGGCCAGAAAGCAACAGTATAGTTTATTGTCGTTTCACTGGTACACTGTTGGTGGCTAACCGCTGACGTGGAATAGCACCTTCCCAGGGCGATGTTCACTGACTGTATTATGACCAGTTACTGCT
>NC_089766.1:28579359-28589359 GCF_040412425.1 Macrobrachium rosenbergii | reverse complement strand
CTACGAAGCCTGGAACCAAGTTAAGAAAGTAATAAAGTTTTTCATATGCCCGTCAGAGTATTCGATCTCCCTTAATTTGGTTCCCTGATTTATAGTAAAAGGCTGACAATCTAATGAGGCTAAATAGTCTATTGAGTGGATACCTAAGTAAATATATTACATACTTTGTACCGATTTTCCTTAATATGTAGAAAGAGTAGGTCTGTTCCGCATAAACCCTTACTGCCATTAAAGTTATTGTTTTCACTATATTGAGTACATATTGTTTCTATTAAATTTCTTTTAATCAAATTATTATTTCTGAATAAATCTCTTGCTTTAGACAATTGAATTGGATAAAAACATATTATAGCATCGTTGCTAATGGTACTGTATCTCTGATCAGTAGCAATACTGCACTTACGTGTGCAATCCGTTTTTCAATAGTTTTTGCTGAATGTCCAATATATAATTTGTTGCAACCAAAGGGAATTTTGTACACTACCCCGTTGTCGTACATAAGGCTGTTTCTTATCAAAGTTCTGCCAGCGGCATTGCGATAGGAAAACGCAACAGTGAAATTCAGTCATTTAAGTGGGTGTACTATATAATCGATGGCTAGCATGCATGGCAAACACAGCATATTGCTATTAAAATTCCTATTTCCAGAAGTGGAATAAAAAGATTTTTTCTGGCTAGCGAGAAACACTCATCAATATCATGTAAAGTAAAATTTTGCTTAAGACCCAGTCCACACACACACACACACACACACACACACACACATTAACACACACACACACATATAAAATAAAAACATTTATCTATATATATATATATATATATATATTATATATATATATATATATATATATATATATATATATATAAATTTTTATATAAACAAAATCATCAAATGATTCTAGGATGTCTACGTAAAGAGTTATTAAAAACATAGGTCTTGTTCCTGACTGCTTTAATTGTTTATTATGGAAAGATCTCGCATTAATATCTGATTATCGTTGCTACCTTTTCGATGTACTTTGAACTTTTAAAGTAACGTTATCTATAATGATTTTAACATCCAAGAAAGCTATGCTCTTATTTTCTTCCTTCTCAACAGTAAATTGGCTGGCAGGTATAAATCCATTCAGTAGTGTTAATGTAACAGCCATGTCCAAGTGAATTTTCCAAATACTAAATATGTCGTCAACATAACGGAACAAAAGTATATTGTCGGGTAAAATGGAATTAGCCAGCCTACTCATGACATTCCACGTAAATGTTGGAAAGAACAATTGAAAGGCAAGTTCCCATCTGCATACCAATTTATGTCTAAAGTATTTATCATTAAAAACAGCAGGCATCTGCTCCGCAAGATCTAATTAACAGCAAAATGACAGTAACCGATAAAATAAAAACATTTATCTAGTTCATATTTCAAAATATCAAGAACAACATTAACAGGTACACAAGTGAACAAGCTAGTTACATCGAAACTAACCATAATTTCATTGTCCATAAGCTTACATTTTTGCAGTTTATTAACAAAATTTACAGAATTAAAGATATTGCACTTGGAAATTGTGCCAACTAATGGATGTAACAACGAGACAAGGAAGTTAGATAAAGC
This sequence comes from Macrobrachium rosenbergii, assembly GCF_040412425.1. NCBI lineage: Eukaryota > Metazoa > Arthropoda > Malacostraca > Decapoda > Palaemonidae > Macrobrachium > Macrobrachium rosenbergii. The sequence goes on along the minus strand of NC_089766.1, from coordinate 28,587,747 downwards.
ATATGTGACACTGCCAACCATACTGATTATAGGTCTCATAGGATAATTGGGCTTATGGGTCAAATTTTACATTTCCATACGAACAATAGATTTTCCATGTATGAACAATCAGAAAACTCATTTATCAATCATATCCTGATCATTTTGCCAAACCAATTACTTTCATTTGTCCGTGACATTAATTGTTAAGCAAAATTTTATCTCAAAATAATGGGTTAGATAACAAAAAAGTTTCATATGTACAATGGCGAAACCAACGCTTAACATTTACATTTTTCATTCATCTTATCTGAATACATTCAGCTCTTTATCAACAATGACAATAACCCTATTTTGCTTTTGTTGGCTTTGATCATACCAGATTATCATTATCTTTTAAAGATTTTGAGTTGATCCCAGTTTCATTAGCTATCATATCGATAGTAATCCGAATCGTTTAGTAGATTAAAATAATTAAAATTGTTCTATTTTTGCACCATTTACTATTTATATATTTGTTAACAATTTATGTAAATCATAAGTGTGTGATTTGTAAACGAATGTCCATATACATTTTTCAATAATTTTCCTGGTTAATCAATAAAGTGGTCAGGAGGGAGAGGCCTCAAAAGGAATGCGAAACTGTTGGGACAAATTAAGAATATATATATATATTATATTATATATCTCTATATTCTCCTATATATTTCATTGTATATATATATATTATATATATATATATATATATATATATATATATATATATATATATATATATATATATATATATATATATATATATATATATATATATATATATATGAATATATATATATATATATATATATATATATATATATATATATATATATATATATATATATATATATATATATATATATATATATATATATATATATATATATATATATATATATATATATATATATATGAATGTATATAGGGATATATATACTTAATGAATGCCTGAGGTGGCTTTTCAGATGGAACGCAAGGAGTTCCTTTTATTTATTACACATCTTACTCAATATTAGGACAATTCGTAGACAAACAAGGGAAATCTATTGCTTAGAGTCTTCTTCATGTGAGGGAATTGCGTAAACTCAAGGGTTCTCTTAACTAATTATATTTACATAACAAACACAGATCAGAAGAATGACGAAGTACTGGGCAAGTAATAACAAAGGCCTGCTAAAATAATGAATCCTACACAGAATAAATATTCTACTCCGATGATGTTTTCATAACAGGAAACATCACAGTGGGGGTAGAAGGGGGACTGCACATGGATCGAGCCGATAGATTCCATAGTCGAGGCCTATCTGCAAAATATGCAAGACAGCTAGTTGCAATAATAATAAGATTCTCAAAGGAAAACTGAGTCATGCACAGACGGTGCCAAATAACTCGGTTCAACACTATGCATAGTTACGTTAACACTAAATGCTTCCAACACAAATTACTGAAGGTGATTTCACAATGGAAAATAAACGAAAAATCAGGATGAGAAATAGCAAGAATCATGACTGACTAGGAACCTTATTCAGGTATATTACCTTCGTCAAGATGACGGTGTCCTAGTTCAATAGGGAGCTGGCAATGGAGGGAATTATAATGCCACTACAAAGTATACTGATTCGAGCCCCAGGGTCAAACACGTGGAAGGTTCAAAAGGACAGGCAAGGTAAGGACATTTGTCCTCGGGTGGTGTTCAGCACGTTCTCTTTCTAGATTTCTGTTGCATTGTCTATAAATAACCTTCGGGGATTACGCATCACGTCTCTTGTAGATGGCGCAAACGTCAATCTTCGTCACGTTTTCTATAATGACCACATGTCATCAGAAAACCCTCATGGAGGGCTCAGGATGAGGTGGGGGGCACCAACTTTCTCTTCTTGGCTCTTCCCTTGCCTTGCTTGATGGCGAGAAGGTATCTGGAAAAGGCCTAAGGGCAGTCACTTTGAACAGAGAGAGGGGTTAGGATTAACCATTTTGGGGAATAAAGGAGAGAGTTTATGAAGGGCGAATGGAAATCCACAGTTCTAGTAATTAATAATTGAAATTAATTTTTATTTCTTCTCAATTACGTTACAGATGTAAAAATGGGTGAGGTTGCATGGAAAAGAGGTCCCATCAGTTGCAGTATATATACATACACATATGCATATTCTTCTTCTCAGCTTAGTCCCATTTCTATTATACAGCATCGCCGTTCTGGATGAGCTGCTACCATCGACCTCTGTAGTGCACTTCTGCTTCTTCAAGTCCATCCTCTCTCAAGTCTTCCCTCACACAATCTTCCCATTGCTTATTTGGCCTTCCTCATTTTTTTCTACCCTGCACTTCCATCTCCATAGCATGCCTTCAAATATGGTCTTCATCCCTTTCCAGGGTGTAGGCCATCTTAGTCCCCTCCTGCACTTTGATATTTCAACCACCTTTGTTATCCCTCTTATATACTCATTCATAATCCTATCCTCCCTTGTTACACCAGACATCAAACTTAACATTCTCATCTCTGTTACGTCCAGTTTCTTCTCCTCTGTCTTTGGCATACTTGCCGTTTCTGTGCCATACAGCATAGCTGGTCTTGCCACTCTCTTATGGAATTTTCCCTTTAGTCTTAGTGTCACCGTTTTGTCACAAAGAACTCCAAAGGCAGCTCTCCAATTGTTCCAACCTGCTTGCATCTTATGTTTTACATCCTCATCTATTCTTCCACCAATATATATATATATATATATATATATATATATATATATATATATATATATATATATATATATATATATATATATATATATATATATATATATATATATATATATATGTATGTGTATGTATGTATATATATATATATCAAATATGAGTTATCTAAGAAGTGATCAAAATTACGTATAGATATGCTTATTTTCCCAAGAATGTAGTAATATATTTTTTTGGATGATGTATGGACACGTGCGCTATTTTATGATTCTTTTTTAAACAGAAGCAATAGTAGGGATTCCAGTTCATTGAAATAGTAGTAAAACGAAAAGTGGGACTCAGAGAGGATGACAGGAGATTAGTCATTTACCAAACAATAGCTCTCTCTCAGCTAAAAATGGTTCCAATACTTTTTGAACGATATATTTTCCCGTGAATTGGTTTTATGTGCAGTAGTTTTATTGTCGTTGGAAAATTATTTTGTTCGATATTTTGCGTTACAATACGGGACTACTGAATGAAGTAAGATACTGCTGTGAGATCAAGCCTTCTAGAACATTAGCGATACAAAACTCTTATCCAATTTCGAAGATAGGTGAGCCTCGCCTAGGACGTTCGATAACCTACTCATGAAAATTGTCACCATCAATAACCTAGTATTTGAGTAGTTATCAATACTCTCTCTCTCTCTCTCTCTCTCTCTCTCTCTCTCTCTCTCTCTCTCTCTCTCTCTCTCTCTCTCTCTCTCTCTCTCGTCTTTCTTTAAACCTCCACTCATATTTGTCAGAATTGCTGAAATATTAAACTGAGGCGAAAGAGCGAAAGCCTAAAGTAGCTACACACCCGCAACTATACTCGTACAAAATTAATGTTAAAACCAGTTCATTGCAAAATATACTCTGCCTAAAAATTAAGGTACCAGAGATGGCAAGGAGAAAAGTGGTGAAAAATTAAATCAATTTAAGTAGAAGGTAAAACTAAAGGCCAAGTCTTGTCGGAATTTGAAGTTTTGGTAATGGATGAAATTATTGGCTCACAAAGCTTCTTCGATGTCTAAATCTGGTATTCATAATTCCAGCTGTCTGTACCGGAGTTAATGTGCAGCTGCAGCTTAGTTTACCCTTAAGCTAACTCATCACTCAAGTAATTACCAAATTCCTGCATTGACACATTTAGTGACTTCTCAGTACACGAGGCGATCGGGACAAGAACTCACAGACAACCAGCTGTGCTGGTGAAAAACCTTCCGTCCTTCCCGACGAAAATCTCAGAATATCGATAAAAACACAATGGAACAGCAGCCGGAAGATGACGTCTTCCAGAATTAGTAAGCTCGAAGAAACTTTCTCTTCACAGCATCAACCACGTGGAAACAAAACCAAAAGAAGGAAGAAGGAAAAAAAAGAAAACTATCAAAGAGACAAGGTTGAGTGCAATCTAGATTAATTCCCTTTTCATAGTGCTTTGGTTCTTTAATCCAACAAAACAACTGCAACGCTTTTATCTTTTTTGTAAGTTTACAAACAGGTCTAAGATCTTTATTCATTTGAAATACATACATGATTAAACTGAGATTTTCGGAAAAATATTACCAGCTCAAAAAAAAACAACATAAGCCCTTTGTACTTACTTACCAGTCTGGCTTTACTAGAACTCTCGGCTCGTCTGTGCTAAGACAGTAGCGCACATAAATGAGTGACAGTATTTGAATTGCCAGATTATAAGGTGCCGTGACGAGTTGATCAGAATACTGGCATAGAACGGCTTCCATGCCTTCATTTCTATCATTTCTCACGGTGAAAAAGGTAATACGAATGAAATGTTAGCAATCTGAGAGCTGATGGGTCGGGGAATTGGGTAAAATTCGCCGGTATGTTTGACTCTAGTAACCTGCCCGAAAAAAGAAAAAAAAAAAAAAACTCAGGTAAATAGTACTTAGGTTCCAACTCCTTTTATGACTTTGGCACTGGACTCTCACTCGAGAGACCCGGGGTTCGTTCCCATGGTGAGTCAGAAATTTAATTATATATATAACATGTTTCCATGTATATTTATATATATATATATATATATATATATATATATATATATATATATATATATATATATATATATATATATATATATATATATATATATAAAGATGTGTTTCAGTAATCGTATACGATGGTATCTGACTATTTCCGATTAGTGTGTATTCTATATACTTGCATATGCTTTATATTTTATCAGAGAGGTGTTTATTTATTTAGGATTTGTCGAAAAATTAATGAATGATAACAGTATAATTCAAAGTAAAAACATTGAAAGAATAGATTAGATAATTTTTCACTTTCACTTCATAACTTTCAATAATCATTTTATTTATTTGGTTCAATTGTTTATTGATAAATTACTTTTTATCTGATATTTTCTCACGCTCTTTTCCAGCAGAAGTTCTGTGCATATTCAAGGAGGATCTCGTGTTAAACTTGTTCTAGCCCCGGATTAGAGATGCGAGCGTTGTCGGTGGAAGTTGCTGATTGCAAAAACGACATTCAGCACAAGCTTTGTGAATATATCTTTCTTGAAATTTTAACTTCATGCTACTCTTCGTGTTTTTGGTTTTGCTTTGACAATGTTTCGAATTCAATTTTTATCAAAAGTATCTATAAAATAAATGCTTTATTCTGGAGTCTTTTCCTTTTAGAAATACAAATTTTGTTTCCATAATATAGACGGCTAGTCAAGAAGAAAAATTAGAATTCGGAAAACAAGCAGTTCTAGTGACTACTTACCACAATTCAGGCTTTGCCAATTTTTACTTCATGTCTCATAACACGTGCGCCTTGAGTGAAGGCTGCTTTCTTGATTCGCTAGGGCATGATTTTCATCAGATAACATTGCTTAAAAAGTGGACCGTGAATGGTTCCGGCATTACTGAACTCCACAATTACAGCATATAGCAGGCAGCAAGTCTACGGTACATTATGCTTGACTTGTACCGAACTTACTTGAGGGTAGAGCAGGTCCCCAGTCCTTTTCAGGAACGGGTCCTGCAATAGTGAAATACATATGCGACAAAAAAAAAACCTGCAAAATATTAGTAGAGTACACAGGAACTAGAATTAATCAAGTATGAATGACCCGCATAATGGCTCGAGGAACCGAAGATGGGATTCTCAAACTCTCAAGTTCTTGTGAAGGGAAACCTTTAAAATTAAGCTCAAAAGGCATAAAAAACTCCCAAATGTGAAGTTTGCACGTTTTTTACAGATTAATATTGAGGAATAATGACAACATAAAAATACTCAGCTTGCTCCCACTGTTGTGTTAATGATTCGATGGTCTGGCGAGCACACATCAAATCTACTATGGGTACGAGGAGATTAACAGCCCTTATTGTGTGAATGAGGACATTAACTATCTAATTTGTACATGTAAATAAAAAAAATGGTACTGGTAAATATTAAAAAAATTTCTTACATTATGATGATTATAATTGCGAGCAGAGAAGAAATAAGCCTGAATGAAATAAGGCAGCGATATAAGTCAAAATTCTCATTCACTGCCATGGTATGAAATAAGACAGTCTGGAACAATCCATGGGATAAATAATATCCTGGAAACGGCACCGACTGAGAAGAACGGTAAACGCCACAACACTCACTATTGGGTGTCCTCGATGATTGCCTAAGTGCAAACGTCTGCCGTACTATAAACTAATGCAGATGAAGTGATACAAGAGTGTTACCACTTTCAAGCACTTAAGGAAAAAATATAATCCTTATGTCGAATTTCTCAATGATTCATGATTTACCGCCGACAGTTTATGTCTCTGTGGAATCTAACTGCGGATTTCTAGTTTCTCTGAGATACTTTGGATGACTTTTCTCCTTCTATTACTAGGCGATGATAATTAAGGTGAGTTCTGGAAAGTAATTTGTTTTTGAAGAAATATCCAACGATTATGCCAGGCAATTTTCATGTCGCTGATTTTATTGTCAACAGCTATGAGAAGCATTTTACAATAGTTCAAAGCCCAAGGTATTAAATGATAATTTCATTTATACGTTTAAAAAAAATCTAAGTTTCGTATGGAGGCAAGTGTGTGAAGATGGATAGCGAAATACAGCTATAGATGAGAAGAGCAATGAAGATGGGAGATAAAGCCAAACAAAAAAAGCAGATGTGATCCTGAGGCAGGTGATCCCTAGTAGCTTTTTTCCTGACCTCGATTTCTGGAGGCCGGATTTAATCTAAAAAGATGCTTTGATGACTCTGCTCTTGATATAATCTCCATTTTTATTTTTGATCTTGATTAGCTAAAAATTTCTCTTTAAATATCTGAAACAGAGGAATAAAATATCAAGCCCTAAAATGAACTTTTTATTTGTAAATGTGTTTTAAACAGTAATTATAAGAATGATAATAATTTCAATTAACGTTGCCATTCCAACTGCATCAAAAGTTGATTTAATTTTTCTATAATTCTTATGATTTTTTTCTTTGGGAGTGGCGGGTGATATGGAATATTCTTTAAGTTCACAAGAAGAAAAAGAAAAGTGTTCAACGTGTTTTTGAAAGTAATGAGGTATGATACTGTGTCCTGGTATTAATTAGGAATGTATCCACCTTTGTCAAAGTCCATTTCAACTAAGTGAAGTAGACGGCCACAAGAAAATATCGTTTATTAATATAATTTGTCGACCACATGATATAGTAATGGGTGCATATAATGCTTTGATCCACGAGGGGCTAGTACTAAACACGGCGTCCTAAGGAGTTTCCGCCATGTTTAGTACTAGCACCTCGGAGTAGGTAGTTACATACCGGGTTAATATCCTGTTTCCTTCCTGCCGAAAGACTTCCGATCGGTGTTTGATCACCCGAGTGTCGAAACAGAGAGAGCAGGACACTGTTGCCACCGGGCACTTTATATGCCCGAAAAAAATGTCTGTAAGGCTAGTGCGCGTATCCATCACACTCATCAGCAATGGCGCACCAGACAATATCATCTACGAACTTAGGAAAGTGTGGAACTATTTCCCGGTGTGAAAATGCAGGAGATGAATGTATGTCGATTTTATTCTACTGTGAAAATGGGAAGGTTGTGGTTGTGAGAAATGGAAAAAATTCAGTTGAATCCTACCTCTGATTGGTTGACCCGTCTTCTCTCTAAACCTCTGCCCTTTTGGTGCAGATGGAGTAAGTAACAATGATCAGGTAATGTCTCTGCATACAGTGGTGGAAGGGACCAGGGAGGGGTATTTAGCCCTATGGTCATTGCAGCTGGACTGGCATTCATTACCTAGTGTAGCATTGAGGTGTAGGAGGTGTATCCTGTAGATTCATGATGGAAGATAGTGTATTTTTTCTTTGGTATTCACTAAAAAAGGAAGTTGTTAAAATACATAAAGCATCCTTCAGATGCTGTCATGGGCAGCATCCAAGATTTCTTCTGATTCTAACAAGTGAGGGGATAAAGTGTTCTTTGGTGAACCATTCCATAATGATTATAAACTTTCCCTTTTTGTCAGTGGTTAAAAAGTTGGGCAGTGAGGCGGGTGGTTATCAAAATGAAATAAAGAATCCTGCTTAAAATTATATATAACACTACTGCTTCATTTTTTTTTGAAGGATGTTCGATATCTCTTGAGATGAAGATCAGCTTTATAAAAAACTTTCATAATAAAAGTCTAA